>NW_028317998.1:3712500-4018396 GCF_062004578.1 Staurois parvus
AGTTTACAAAAAAATTCTACACATCCAAATTTGGTTGTGCTCAGAGAAAATATGAGACTATTGTCACTAATGTATTTTTCCCTTAGGCAAAAGAACTTAAAGAAGGTATTGATTTACTAGGGTGTTGATTTTACTAATGGCATATAGACTGTTCACTTTGTAAGTGAAGTTGCACCCTGCATGGGATATTTCCCCAGAGCTTAGAAAATGAGACATCCACCATCCAATCATGTGCAAACAAAAATGCTTTTTTATGTTCCTTGCAAGGTGTTATTTGAAAAGTGAAATTTCACCGCATTAACTAAGCTTTTGGGAACATTCCCGCACATGGAGCAACTTCTCTTGCAAAGTGAACATCCTGCTTGCCTTTGGAAAATCAAACTCTATATATCTATACCTGTGGATGTCTTTAACTATGGTCACACAGAATTTACTGACAGTTTATTACAGTATATAAAAAAGTCAGATGAAAATCCACCTGAGATTAAGCTACTTTATTTTGCAGACTTACATTCTGAAAAGATTATTATTATACAGTATTTATATAGCGCCAAAAGGTTTGCTCAGCGCTTTACATTATAGTGGGGGACAGTGCATGAGACAGTACAGTAACAAAACGATACATGAGGGGTTCGAGGGCCCTGCTCTTTCGAGCTTACAATCTAGGAGGGAGGGGATAGTGGCAGAGGAGGAAGTGGCTGTGGGGGATGGAGTGGTAGGAGGAGTGGAGAAGATCGGCAGTTAGGTGAAGGTGGGGTAGGCTTCCCTGAAGAGATGGGTTTTCAGGGTGCGCCTAAAGGTGAGGAGAGAAGGTGACAGTCTGATGGATTGGGGTAGTGAGTTCCAGAGGATGGGGTAAGTCCTTAAGAAGCCTTGCAGTCAGGCGTGGGAGGTGGAGACCAAGGAGCTAGTAAGTAGGAGGTCTTGTGAGGAGGGAAGATTACGGGTTGGGTGGTATTTGGGTATCAGGTCAGTGAGGTAGTTTGGGGCAGCTTTATGAATGGCTTTGTATGTCAGTGATAGTAGTTTGAATTTGATGCGTTGGGCAATCAGGAGCCAGTGGAGGGAATGACAGAGGGGGGTGGCAGAAGAGGAGCGGTTGGTAAAGTGGATGAGTCTGGCCGCTGAGTTCAGGATTGACTGAAGCGGGGATAGTCTGTGATGAGGTAGGCCGGTGAGAAGGGAGTTGCAGTAGTCCAGGCGTGAGATAATGAGGGAGTGAACGAGTTGTTTAGTAGTGTCTGGGGTTAGGAACGTACATATTTTGGAGCTGTTACGGAGGTGGAGCCTGCATGAGCTTGCTAGCGATTAGACATGGGGTTGGAAGGACAGGTTTGAATCTAGAGTGACACCTAGGACTTTGGCTTGTGGGGTGGGACTGATGGTGGCGTTGTTGGTCGTGATGGAGAGGGGGGAGGGGGATGCGGGCTGGGGGAGAAATTAGGAGCTCAGTTTTAGAAAGGTTCAGTTTGAGGAAGTGGAGCAACATCCAGTCTGATATGTCGTTCAGCAGGTGGGTGATACAGGCAGAGAGTTGAGGGGTGGAGAGGTAAATTTGCGTGTCATTGGCGTAGAGGTGATAGTTGAAGCCGTGGGAGTGTATCAGTTTGCCAAGGGAGGAGGTGTAGATGGACAAGAGAAGGGGCCCGAGGACAGATCCTTGGGGAACCCCAACAGAGAGGGGGAGAGAGGGGGAGGTGGTAGCATTATAGGTAACGCTGAAGGAGCGTTGGGAGAGATAGGAGGAGAGCCAGGAGAGAGCGGAGTCTCTGATGCTGAGGGAGTGTAGTTTATCGAGGAGATCACTAATACAGGGGGAATTTTCCAATGGGAGCATTATTTCTATTGACAACCAGGACTTCCCTCACTTTGAAGTGATTTCCTCTTACTTCCTGATTTGGTTATGGGACAGGAAGTGAAGGGAAATTTCCCCATTGGGACAGATGGTAAATAATAACCTGACAGGGGTTAAAGCCCTCCCCTACACTATATAATATAAAATAAAAATAGGTTTGCCTTTAGTTCTAGCTTAAAGTGTTACTAAACTCAGGGCCCTGCATCCACTATATCTGGTCTCTGACAGTACACAGAACATGGAAGTGCAATTATTTTAGTAAATATAAACTGATAAATACCTTTTCTCATCAGCAGTATATAGCAGTCTTGTGACTTCTATCAGTGTCAATTTGAGCACTGGTTAAAGCTTGTAGGAGGAGTTTTTATTCTCTTCTGACTGTCCTTTGAGGCTGCATGACCCCCTGACCCTCTATCTGGACAATGCTGATTGGCCCTGTGTTGATCAAATGCTCCCTTCCAAAGAAAAAAAAAAGAAAAGAAAAACTCTCTAGCCATACACACTAAACTGAGCATGTGCAGAGTCACTTCTAGAGCTCTGTACTAACAGCAGATGGATTCGGGACAGTAGAAGAAGGGGAGGATAAGAGAAGACAGGATCAAAAAGCCTTTTTACGCAATGTGGAGGATTAACCCTTTAGGCTCCACAGTGAGTATAACAAGCATACTTTACTGCATACACAGACTGATTTTTACTGTTGTAGGTTTAGTAACGTTTTAAGCTTTATGTATTTCAGTGACCTCCTGATGAACCAGCCCAACTGTATGCAGGGGAAAATTAAAGGAGCTGGTGAAAAATTGTGACAGAACAGTAGTGTCTGCATCCAATCAGATGCAATTGTTGTTCAGAAGTGATGAGCGGAACACCCCTCCCCCACCCCGTTCGGATTGTGGTCAAACATTTGAGCCCGACGAAAGTTCAACTGCGAACTTCAGCAGAGAGGACAATTTACTAAGCAATATCTTACCGCATCTGAGTGTGCCCTAAGATAGTGCACAGCTATTAAAAACATTTCTTAATGTTTCAGCTGTCAGCGGGGTTTCCTGCTGACTTCTGAGTGTAAAAAGAATTGCTGGCATTGCCCTGCAATTAAAATTACAAAACAAAATATGTGGGGGTCCCCCCCATCGATATCAAGCCCTTCGGGTCTGGTTATGGGCTAAAATAAAAAAAAAGTATGTAGGGGTTCCCCCCAAAATCCATAACCAGACCCAAAGGACTTGATATGGATGGGGGGGACCCCCACATATTTTGTTTTGTAATTTTAATTGCAGGGCAATGCCAGCAATTCTTTTTACACTCAGAAGTCAGTCTAGTCTGAGTATGCAACCAAGCAGGCCAGAAAAGGGGGAATGAGTGAGCACCCCCCCCGAACCATACCAGACCACATGCCCCCAACATGGGTGGGGGGCCCCAAAGCACCTTGTCCCCATGTTGATGGGGACAAGGGCCTCTTCCCCACAACCGTGTCTGATGGCTGTGGAAGTCTATTGGAATCTGAAAGGGCCCTTTAACAAGGGGGCCCCTAGATCCAGCCCACCCCCCATGTAAATGAGTATGGGGTACATGGTACTGCTACTCA
The DNA here is from genome assembly GCF_062004578.1 of Staurois parvus. Lineage (NCBI taxonomy): Eukaryota > Metazoa > Chordata > Amphibia > Anura > Ranidae > Staurois > Staurois parvus. Next base: position 3,715,938 of record NW_028317998.1, read on the forward strand.
TTCACTAAAAAAAAAAAAGTGTAGACAGTCTTTGACAAGTCCTTTATTAAAAATAAAAATAAAAAAAATGTCCCTGAAGTAGATCCAACGTCAATCATGATGCCCGCCGCCACCGCTGACCTGAAAAAAAAAAAAAAAACACCACTCTGCTCCCACCAACAGCTGCACCGGGTTGACAGTTCTTAAATACTGTGATGTCACAAGGGGGCAGGGTCACCCCGCCTCCTTGTGACATTATTATGCGCTGTGATTGGCCAATGCATTGCACCTGACCTGTGGTTAGGTGCACTGCTTTGGCCAATCACAATACACTGTCAGGGCACAGTGCATTGTGGGGAGCGGTTTGCCGAAAACACACGTATGTCCAATGTTCGACTTGAACATAATACCTAACACTACTGTTCAGTTATTTTACCAGCTGTGGAATACAAGAGTCACATTGGGAGATTCATCCATCTGCACTGTATGTGGATGCAGGCTGTACAAAAACAAAATCAAATAGTGAATGGCCAACTTTAGTGTACAGAAGGTTATCTATGAGTGTTCTTGTTCCAACAACATGCTTAGAAGGGGAGGGGCAGCCATATTTGCTCATTACTGTACATATGACGGTTATGTTTCCTGTTTGATAGCACGGCATGTTTTTTGCTTTACAAGTGTATCAGTCTGCCTTGACTTTCTTATGTCAGCAGTCCTTCAGCAGGAATGCTGACTATAGTGTCCTTTTATGAAACTGAGATCAGCGGCAATCCTAAGCATCATTGCTGCTCTCAGATTAGTGGTTTAGTAAACCGAGATGATCAGCGGAGAACATGTTTTCCGCTGATCATCTCAGCACACAGAGAATCTGTCAGAAATGGCCAGTGTATGAAGGAGCGATGTCAGCCCTTCAATGGTGATCAGTGTGAAAATTCTCCCTCCAGATTCTCCAGCCCAGAGGTGGAGAATTGGGGGAACTGCAAATGAAGCAGAGGTAATTTACCGCTTTGAACGCTGGAAAACGGCTGCTTTTATTGCAATCTCGTGAGATTACAGTAAGAGATCAGTCAAACACCATTTACTAAGCAGCGTTAAATTACCGCTGATTCGTTTGCGGTTCCTCCACTTCTCAAGCTCTGTGCTGGAGAATCTGGAGGGAGAACACAGATCACCAGTGAAGGGTTGACATCGCTCCTTTATACACTGGCAATCTGTGTGCTGTGAGAATCAGCGGAGAACATATTCTCCGCTGATCATCTCTGTTTCCTAAACCACTAATGATAGCTTCCATGCCACGCCGCATTGAGGCAGTAATTGCTGCAAAAGGGGCCCAAACCAAGTACTGAGTACATATGCATGCTTATACTTTTCAGAGGTCCGGTCTTGTTCTATGTACAATCCTTGTTTTATTGATTGCATGTAATATTCTAATTTTCTGAGATTGTGGATTTGGGGTTTTCATGAGCTGTAAGCCATAATCATCACAATTATGACAAATCACAGCTTGAACTATCTTGCTTTGCATGTAATGAGTCTATATCATATATTAGTTTCACCTTTTAAGTTGCATTACTGAAATAAATGAACTTTTGCACGATATTCTAATTTTTTGAGTTTCACCTGTATGATCTTAGAACTGTGTCCTGGGCATGCCGTGAATTGCTTACCACTCACCCAGTCGCTATACTTTTTTATATACATGTGTACTGTATATACATTTTTATACACATTATGAGATATATTTATGAAAAACTGCAAAATAAAAACAGAACAAAAATAGTGGGCTCCATGCAGGTTGCATGCATTTTTTTTTTTAGGTGTCCGTACACATTTTGCCGGAATATCGCATGTGATCCTGAAACTGTCAATTCACTATGCTGTTTTTGCGGTATTTATTGCAAAAGATTCAAAACGCTCGGTAAAGACAGCAGGAAAAGGCATTAAACTCAATTCAAAGAAGGAAATAAATAATTAAATGCATGCTGTAATTAAGTAGTGCTCCAGGCATGCAGTATTTAACCTCCCTGGCGGTATTCCCGAGCTACACTCGGGGTAAAGTTTCTGTACCAAAAGCGGTAACCCCGAGCTACACTCGGGCTTACCATGCGGCGCTGCATAGGGAGTCCCTGCAGAGCTTACCTTGTGCTTCGCTCCCGCGATGTGTCCCCTGCAGCGTCCCTGGCCATCTCCTCCGGCTGATGTCTGCATCCGGCTTCTGTGTTCCGGTCCCTGTGACGTCGGTCCCACCGGCGGCGGGAAATTTGAAAATTTAAAAAAAAGTCATTTTTTTCAAAACAAATTTTACATAGTAAAACATTGCTGTTTCAAACCATTTCACATACATTTTGTCCCTAGTGCTTTGTCCTGTCCCCTGTCTGCATTTTGACTGTTCTTTCTGCCTCAAAACTTAGAAAAGTCCATGGCGTCCAAAAAGCGTCCCTTTAGGTCAAAAGCGGGTTTAGATCAGCTAGAGAACAGCGATAGTAAATCGGAACCACTTGCAGAATTGAGTGATAATGATTCGTGGGGAAATTCGTCATCAGACACTGAAAACAATTTTGCTACTTTGCTCAGTGATGTGCGAACTTGGCGCTATATTTCAAATTTCAGTGTTTTTGGTTTGATTACATTATTGAATTAAATGTATTATTATTATAATATTTTTTATGATTATTTATTAAATTATAATTTATGATTTTGTGTTTCAAATTTTATCATACCCGGGATGTTTAATAGACTCTTGTTCGGACAGATTTCAGTGAGTTATTCCTAAATATTACAGCCTACAATAAAAAACTACATATTTCCATGCAAAATAATGGTACCGCTTTCAGCACCAAAAATCTGAAATAATCATACCGCCAGGGAGGTTAAGAAATGTAAAAATATAATCGTTTTTTTTGCATTACTTTTGATAGAAATAATCCAAAAAGGCAGAAACTACTCCAAAATTGCCTAAATATGTTAATTATTGGGGTTGATTTACTACAGGAAAATCTTTTTTTTTCAGTTTTGGATAGAGTGGGGGGTGGATTAGAACACAGGTTTTTATTGTTGTCTGTGGCCCCATTAGATTCATCCTCTCTGTTTGTCCTGTTTACCATTATCACTGAAAGCAAAAGAAAGTCACAAATGTTGGGTTGTCCTCAGCAAAGTAATTGAGGGGAAATCTTCCAATGGGGACACGGATGGCAAAATTATACAAAAAATTGACAGGGGTGGTTATAACCCTCCCTTACGCTATCCAAAATGATAAAAAAAAAATTAGCCTAAAGCTCCACTTTAAGGCAAATAGACTGTGCAATTTGCAGATGCACCCGTACAAGGAAAAAAACCCAGCATTTTTGGTTGCACATGATTGGATGATTGAAGTCAGCAGAGCTCCCCCTTATTTGCTAAGCTCTGGAATAACTTCACTTGCAAAGTGCTCACTCTATGTGCCTTTAGTAAATCAACCCCATTACATGTATTAAAATATACTTATTTTTTCCTGTTATTTCTCCAGATTTTTAGAGATCTTTTTGTGTACATATAAGCATATACATCATTTGCTGCAAAAAAACAACAACCTCTCAATCACTCCAAACAGAATACAATGTACATTCACATCACAATGGTCTAATCCCTTGTTAGATCATACTGTATATGTCATGTGTAATGGGGATACTTTACTTTTTCACAATAATTTTTAGAGATATCTTCCCACTGACATCATGGATCTTTTTAGTTATCTATAATTTAGTTATCTATAATGGGGTAATTCTTCCCAGTGACATCACACTAGCATATCATGAGTTGCAGATATATCCATTTTTATCTGGAGTTACCTTTTTATTTGAAGGGTTCCTCTATGTTGAAAAGGTTGAGAAAGGCTGCTTGAAAGTGTAACTAAACGTAAAAACGTGGGATTTTCTTTTCATGTCACTTTCAATGATAATGGTAAACGGGACAAATAGAGTGGGTAAATCTCCCTAAACGGGACATACAGCAGTAAGAACGTAATAGGTGTTCTAATACTTCTCCACACTATCCAAAACTAAAAAATAAAGTTTTTTTTTCCTCTACTTATTCTTGAAGTAAATACAAAATATCTTTCATAATGTCAAATATTGAATGAAAATAGTATAAAAATCACACATATATAAATATCCTTCTTCCACCAGTAAAAAAGACAACATTGTATTTTTTATTGGTGGAAGAAGGTATTTCATAATGTCAAATATTGAATGAAAATAGTATAAAAATCACACATATATAAATATCCTTCTTCCACCAGTAAAAAAGACAACATTGTATTTTTTATTGGTGGAAGAAGGTATTTATATACGTGTTTTGATTTGTGATACTATTTTCATTCAATATTTGACATTAGAAAGATATTTTGTATTTACTTCATTTAACTTCTTGTTTTGATACACTATGTGTGTCCCGTGAAAGCAGCTTCCCTTTGATATTCCAGTCACCTTTTTAAGTGTTCTTGCATGGCAAGACCACTTACTGTTATCTCACATATATATTCTTATTATTATAGCCAAATTTACCACCCTAACTCCTCCCACGGTTTTTACACTACATAGAGAGTAATATACCAAAACGTGCGGATTGTTCCCGATTGGTGTGCTATTACTTTGTGGAACGTTTCGCCAAATGGTTCACAAAATATCAGCATTTTTGTGGTGAAATTGGTCCCATAGGAATGAATGGTGAAATGTTCAAAACTAGAGTGGGAGCTGACAAAAGCTAGAGTGTGAGCTGAAAAATCAGGACATGGTTTCTAAACTGCCATCACTCCCTCATTTTCAAGCCCACCTACACAAATCTTATATCAAAACGTTCAGCTATCCCTGCTGCCACTAAAAATGTCCACGGCTAAGCCATAGTCCTGATAGTTTTCACAATATGACCATTTGTTTGCAACACACGCCGCCCATTGACATTCATTGAAAATGCACTCTAGCCACCTCAAATTTGAAGGGCAATTTCTAAACTGCGACTGTGCCTTCATTTTTAGAGTCCTACTATGCGTCAAAATGTAAGTCTGGGTCTTGTGATTCTCACAATATAAAGCTCTTCGGTGTAGGATTTATGATTTTTAAACTAAAACCGTTTGAAGATGGCAACCGCCAGTGAAGTGAGCAAGTTGGAGCAGTTTGTTTTTAACTGCTCTTCTCTGCCCTTGTTGTAGAGTGAGTTGCCATAGGAACCCAGGTGTGTGAGCAGGCAGCAGAGTGACAAGCCACTCCACCCAGTTACTCCGCCCACTCCAGTTGTAGACTACTGGTGGAGGCAAGAACACTTCACACAATTTCCCCCAGAAATTGTAGATTTTCTAGTTTCTTTTGCATTAATACATATGCTGCAGGGACCACATTAACTTAGTGAGCTGGCAGATTTGTAAACCATTTCACCTCTTTATTAGCAATAAAAACTGACAGGGGTTCTAATTCTTCTCCACTGTATGCATTCCACTGGATATCAAATGAGCTACAATACCACATGGTTTTATGAGATAAATATTGTGTATTTCAGAATAATATTGCATGCTGTATTATAGTAGCGTTTTTGTGAATACCAAAAATGTTTTTAAAAATGCTGAGCGGTATTTTACTGCATTTTGGCAACAACTCTACTCTTGTTTGAATTTTATTTTTATGGGGTTTTTTTAACAATAGTTTTCCATTTGTTTGTCAGCTCTTATTATATTTTGTCAATCAGTGGATCATGGCAAGCGACCCTTTCCTTGGAGCACGGTGGTGGAACACTAGGGCCTGGTCGAAAGACTGACTTTTGCAACCCTACCGCTACTAGTGTCAGTAGGTTTTTATTTTGTTTTTCACAATTTCATATTTTATTATTTTTTAACATTTGGGGGTGTTGGGGGGCTTTGGTGAGAGGGAAATACAGGAAGGGAGAGAGAGAGAAAGAAGGAATGATCGGGAGACAGAGAGAGAAATAAAGAGAGAAAAAGAAAAGACAGAGAGAGAGACGAGAAGTAGGCATTCAGTGGCAACCAGGAATGAAATGCACGGTCCAGTTCCTCTATGTTGTCACTCAGTCCCTCTCCTATCCAGGCGGCCCCAACCCACCGGGAAAATGTCCAGTGTGCCCTATGGCCAGTCTGGGCCTGGCAGGTACTAAAGAAAAAAATTTGAATATTAAAGTAAAAATGTATAAAATAGTACAATACTTTAAAGAAAAAAATGGAAGCCATATGTAGCCCTCTTTTGAAAGGGGTGGGGCTATGAGAAATGCTCCCCCCCCCCCCAAATGGAATTTTGCACTAAACCAGAAGGTAAATAAGAAAATCAGAACCTTCACTAAGTGGAAGAGTGGGTTGACAATAAAGTTGGCAATGCCTCCACTCAGGACAGGGCATCTGTGAATAGAGGGGATTCCCTTCCTGGGAAATTAAAAATATTACAAGCTTAAAAAAAAAAAAAAAAAGATTATTAATAGTATACTGTATACATCCAAGACCTGACTGGCCATCGGACACACTGGGCATTTGCCTGGTGGGCCAGGCCAACCCAGGGGTGGGATTTTCTTTGCTCCACCAACAATCGTTCTCAGAGATGAGGAGGACACCATGAGACACTCTGAGGGTTCCAGTGAAGAATTGCTCCTTTGTCACAGCATGGGATGTCTCCTTCCCCACCAGTACACTGGGCTGCAGAGCTAACAATCAGATCTCCAGGTGTGTGTGGAGTAAACAGTCAGGGTGGAGATGAGCAATGAGTTGCAAAGAGTTAGGAATCCGCAGAACACCTGGGAGGGGAGAAGGGAGAAACACCAATAGGGGATCATTGTCTGCAGGGGGGATCACTAACAGGAGGCAAGGGAGGAGAGTGTATCGCCAACAGAGCGCGGGGGGGTACAACTCGCCTCCTCTACTCCACCCAAAATACAGATCTCTAATGGTGGCCATACACACCTCAATAAAACATTGATCTCTTCTGATAGGAATAATCAATCAATAGTTCACACTCCAATCGTATTGGTGTAGATAGCAAATAGGACCTGCGCTAAGGCACAACTTACAGAGAACAAGCAGCTTACACAATATTGTAAGCAACAATAGAAACACAATTATATCAAGAAAAAGTGCAGCGCTAAAAATAAAAATAGACAAAGTCTGACAAAGTAAATAAAAGGTGCGAGACAATTCTAATTGAAAAGTGAGTATGTGTAAAAATGTAGGGAGAGTACTTGTGTGAATATAGGAGTTTGGTGTATAAATGCAGGGGGATGTATTTATGTGGAGACGAGTAGGTGTGTAAATGCAGGGGATATGTATTTATGTGGAGGTGGGTAGGTGTGTAAATGCAGGGGGATATGTATTTATGTGGAGGTGGGTAGGTGTGTAAATGCAGGGGGGATGTATTTATGTGGAGGTGAGTTGGTGTATAAATGCAGGGGGGATGTATTTATGTGGAGGTGAGTTGGTGTATAAATGCAGGGGGATGTATTTTTATGTGGAGGTGAATTGGTGTGTAAATGCAGGGGGATGTATTTTTATGTGGAGGTGAGTTGGTGTGTAAATGCAGGGGGATGTATTTATGTGGAGGTGAGTTGGTGTGTAAATGCAGGGGGATGTATTTATGTGGAGGTGAGTTGGTGTATAAATGCAGGGGGATGTATTTATGTGGAGGCGGGTAGGTGTGTAAATGCAGGGGGATGTATTTAGGTGGAGGTGAGGTGTATAAATGCAGGGGGATGTATTTAGGTGGAGGTGAGGTGTATAAATGCAGGGGGATGTATATATGTGGAGGTGAGTTGGTGTATAAATGCAGGGGGATGTATTTATGTGGAGGTGAGGTGTATAAATGCAGGGGGGTGTATTTATGTGGAGATGAGTAGGTGTGTAAATGCAGGGGGATGTATTTATGTGGAGGTGAGTTGGTATGTAAATGCAGGGGGGATGTATTTATGTGGAGGTGAGGTGTATAAATGCAGGGGGGATGTATTTATGTGGAGGTGAGTTGGTGTGTAAATGCAGGGGGATGTATTTATGTGGAGGTGAGTTGGTGTGTAAATGCAGGGGGATGTATTTATGTGGAGGTGAGTTGGTGTGTAAATGCAGGGGGATGTATTTATGTGGAGGTGAGGTGTATAAATGCAGGGGGATGTATTTATGTGGAGGTGAGTTGGTGTGTAAATGCAGAGGGATTTATTTAGGTGGAGGTGAGTTGATGTGTAAATGCAGGGGGATGTATTTATGTGGAGGCGAGTAGGTGTTTAAATGCAGGGGATATGTATTTATGTGGAGGCGGGTAGGTGTGTAAATGAAGGGGGGGGGTGTATTTATGTGGAGGTGAGTAGGTGTGTAAATGCAGGGGGATGTATTTATGTGGAGGCGAGTAGGTGTTTAAATGCAGGGGATATGTATTTATGTGGAGGCGGGTAGGTGTGTAAATGAAGGGGGGGTGTATTTATGTGGAGGTGAGTAGGTGTGTAAATGCAGGGGGATGTATTTATGTGGAGGTGAGTAGGTGTGTAAATGCAGGGGGATGTATTTATGTGGAGGTGAGTAGGTGTGTAAATGCAGGGGGATGTATTTATGTGGAGGCGAGTAGGTGTGTAAATGCAGGGGGATGTATTTATGTGGAGGTGAGTAGGTGTGTAAATGCAGGGGGATGTATTTATGTGGAGGTGAGTAGGTGTGTAAATGCAGGGGGATGTATTTACAGTGAAGGAAATAAGTATTTGATCCCCTGCTAATTTTGAATGTTTGCCCACTCAGAATTCAAAAGAAATGCATGTCTAACAAATTATGCACTGATTTGCATGTTCATGAGGGAAATAATTTTGGCTCACTCCTCTTGGCAGATCCTGTCCAAGTCATTAAGGTTTGGTGGCTGACGTTTGGCAACTCAAACTTTCAGCTCCCTCCACAGATTTTCAATCGGATTAAGGTCCGGAGACTGGCTAGGCCACTCCAGGACCTTAATGTACTTCTTCTTGAGCCACTCCTTTATTGCCTTGGCCGTGTGTTTTGGGTCATTGTCATGCTGGAACACCCATCCACGACCCATTTTCAAAGCTCTGGCTGAGGGAAGAAGGTTCTCACCCACGATTTGATGGTACATTGCCCCATCCATCATCCCTTGATGCACTGCAGTTGTTCTGTCCCCTTAGAAGAAAAACACCCCCAAAGCAGAATGTTTCCACCACCATGTTTGACAGTTGGGATGGTGTTATTGGGGTCATAGGCAGCATTCCTCCTCCAAACATGGTGAGTTGAGTTGATGCCAAAGAGCAAGAATTTGGTCTCATCAGACCACAACGCTTTCAACCAGTCCTCCTCTGCATCATTCAGATGTTCAGTGGCAAACTTCAGATGGGCCTGAACATGTGCTTTCTTGAGCAGAGGGACCTTGTGGGCACTGCAGGATTTCAATCTTTGTCGGCGTAGTGTGTTACCAATTGTTTTCTTGGTGACTGTGGTCCCAGCTGCCTGGAGATCATTGACAAGATCCTCATGTGTAGTTCTGGGATGATTCCTCACTGTTCTCATGATCATTGACACTCCATGAGGTGAGATCTTGCATGGTGCACCAGACCTAGGCAGACTGACAGTTGTTTTGTGTTTCTTCCATTTGCAAATGATTGCACCAACTGTTGTCACCTTCTCACCAAGCTGCTTGGCGCTAGTTTTGTAGCCCAGTCCAGCCTTGTGTAGGTCTACAATCTTGTCCCTGACATCCTTGGACAGCTCTTTGGTCTTTGCCATGGTGGAGAGTTTGGAATCTGATTATTTGATTGCTCCTGTGGACAGGTGTCTTTTATACAGGCAACAAAATTAGATTAGCAGCACTCCCTTTAAGAGACTGCTTCTAATCTCAGCTTGTTACCTGTATGAAAAACACCTGGTAGCCAGAAATCCTGCTGAATGATAGGGGATCAAATACTTATTTCCCTCATGAACATGCAAATCAGTGCATAATTTGTTAGACATACATTTTTTTTTATTTTTTGTTGCTATTCTGTCTCTCAGTGTTATAGTACACCTACTATTCAATCTTTAGACTGATCATTTCTTTGTGAGTGGGCAAACATTCAAAATCAGCAGGGGATCAAATACTTATTTCCTTCACTGTATGTGGAGGCGAGTAGGTGTGTAAATGCAGGGGGGATCAGGGGACTGGCCATTTGGAAACTTGGGCACTGCCCGAGGGCCAAGGGTCAGTAGGGGGCCCCATGAGATGCTCCTGGTACCTTTTTCATAGGCTTTTTTTGAGTTTGGGCAAGGACACAGGGGCCCCATGATCCCCTATTGCCCGGGGGCCACATGAGTTGTCAGTCCACCCCTGGGGTGGATGTATTTATGTGGAGGCAAGTAGGTGTGCAAATGCAAGGGGAATGTATTGATGTGGAGACAGGTATGTGTGAGTGTAAATGCAGGAGGTGTATTTATGTGGAGATGAGTGTTTGTGTTAAATGTGGGGTGAGAGGGTGTACCTATGGTGTGTATAGTGTGGAGGGTTGAATGTGTGTAAATGTAGTGGAGAGGTGTGTATATATATACAATGGGCAAAAAAGTATTTAGTCAGCCTCCAATTGCGCAAGTTCTCACTTCAAAAGATGAGGTCTACCTATGATGCCAGTTACAGGCCTCTCTCAACTATGAGATACAAAATGAGAAAAAAAATCCAGACAATCACATTGGCTGATTTGGAAAGAATTTATTTGCAAATTATGGTGGAAAATAAGTATTTGGTCAATATCAAAAGTTCATCTCAATACTTTGTTATATATCCTTTGTTGGCAATGACAGAGGTCAAACATTTCCTGTAAGTCTTCACAAGGTTGGCACACACTGTTGCTGGAATGTTGACCCATTCCTTTATGCAGATCTCCTCTAGAGCAGTGATGTTTTGGGGCTGTCGCTGGGCAACACGGACTTTCAACTCCCTCCAAAGGTTTTCTGTAGGGTTGAGATCTGGAGACTGGCTAGGCCACTCCAGGACCTTGAAATGCTTCTTACGAAGCCACTCCTTCGTTGCCCGGGCGGTATGTTTGGGATCATTGTCATGTTGGAAGACCCAGCCACGTTTCATCTTCAATGCCCCTGCTGATGGAAGGAGTTTGCACTCAAAATCTCACGATACATGGCCCCATTCATTCTGTTCTGTACATGGATCAGTCGTCCTGGTCCCTTTGCGGAGAAACAGCCCCAAAGCATGATGTTGCCATCCCCATGCTTCACAGTAGGTATGGTGTTCTTTGGATGCAACTCAGCATTCTCTCTCCTCCAAACACGACGAGTTGTGTTTCTACCAAACAGTTCTATTTTGGTTTCATCTGACCATATGACATTCTCCCAATCCTCTTCTGGATCAGCCAAATGCTCTCTAGCAAACTTCAGACGGGCCCGACCATGTACTGGCTTAAGCAGGGGGAAACGTCTGGCACTGCAGGATCTGAGTCCCTGGCGGCGTAGTGTGTTACTGATGGTAGCCTTTGTTACGTTGGTCCCAGCTCTTTGAAGGTCATTCACTAGGTCCCCCCGTGTGGTCCTGGGATTTTTTCTCACCGTTCTTGTGATCATTTTGACCCCACGGGGTGAGATCTTGCATGGAGCCCCAGATCGAGGGAGATTATCAGTGGTCTTGTATGTCTTCCATTTTCTAATTATTGCTCCCACAGTTGATTTGTTCACACCAAGCTGCTTGCCTATTGCAGATTCAGTCTTCCCAGACTGGTGCAGATCTACAATTTTGCTTCTTGTTTCTTTCGACAGCTCTTTGGTCTTCACCATAGTGGAGTTTGGAGTGTGACTGTTTGAGGTTGTGGACAGGTGTCTTTTATACTGATAAGTTCAAACAGGTACCATTGATACAGGTAATGAGTGCAGGACAGAGGAGCCTCTTAAAGAAGAAGGTACAGGTCTGTGAGAGCCAGAAATCTTGCTTGTTTGTAGGTGACCAAATACTTATTTTCCACCATAATTTGCAAATAAATTCTTTCCAAATCAGCCAATGTGATTGTCTGGATTTTTTTTCTCATTTTGTCTCTCATAGTTGAGGTCTACCTATGATGCCAATTACAGGCCTCTCTCATCTTTTTAAGTCGGAGAACTTACACAATTGGTGGCTGACTAAATACTTTTTTTTCCCCACTGTAGGTGGATATGAATGTGTTTGTGTACATGCAAATGCAGGGAGAGGTGGGTGTATTTATGTGGAGGTGTGTGTGTGTGTGTGTTCCCCCTCACCCCCCCCCCCCAGTGAGACCCAATGAGTCTTCTTTTTTAATTCCCCTTCCCTCCTGGCATTTTAGAGTGGGCTGCACAGTCTAAAACGCCCAGGCCTATTTTTTGTCCCAGTTCAGGCCTGTACACATCCAATGTATAAACAGGCATAATCAGCAAAAGGGCCAGTTAGGAGTCCTGGTGGATTTGTGCATATATACTTGGTATATACATTGAGATAACTCCAGATGAATGTTGCAGAAAGTCCAGTTGCAGGGGCCCCTAGTGATGATGAGGCATCTGTTATTGTGTCAGAGTACCTAAGACAAGATCAGCGAACACTGTGGTATCCTCCAACTGTTGTCCAACCAGCCTGGAAGAGAGCTTCTTCCCAGCAGAAACTGAAGTGTGGCACTGGAATGCATCCTACCCTGTGCTTTAGTCCCTCTGTAATAGTTTCAAATTTGACATCTGGACCTCTTAGCCTATGATCCCAATTAACAGGTTCACTTATTCATATGCTGGAGGGTGACCTCTACACAGCAGCACAGAGAGGGCGAGAACAGTGAGCACTTCTGATAAGCGCTTGAGACAGGTCTAGCCACTCATATTAACCCTCCAGAAATTCCCAGCTGAGGGAGTATCCAGGGAGCAGAGGAATTAAGATTTTAAAGGAGCTAACAGCCCCCAGTACAAGGGACACTTTTCATTCATTGTAAGCCCCCATCCATGGTACTGATTTAAATAAAAACATAATTCACTTAACTGTAAACTAAACTAAAGCCCTCAATTAAAAAACTGCAAGCAGGTAGGCTCTTTGTTGCTGAAGAGATGTGCAATGGCTCTTCATCAAAAAATTTAACCTACCTGCTTGCTTACAATCTCCTTTAGAATGTACAATGAACTGCGCATGTGTAGCTCAGTTTGTTTTCCAGCACATATTCTATATGTAGGAGAGATGTCAAGCCACGTAGGCCAATCAGGCCCGCTGTAGCCTCAGACCGCTGAAGCAGAGAGAGCACTCTAGTTCTGCCTTAAGATCAGAATGATCCTATGTCCTAACTTTAGCAGGAGTTGGATGAATTTTGATCCATCTATGTCTGTTCCTGCTCAAGCAAGGACAATGTAGTGATTGATTTCTCTTGAATGGGACTATTGGAAAATGTTCTTTTGATCAGTGTCTCAAGTTAATCAGCTGCAGTGCCAATCAGTGTATTCTGACAGCAGAGGAGTCCCTGCTGTCAGAATAAAATAGCATAGAATGGAGGATTCCTACATCCACCTAACCCACTGGCTGGTTGAAAAATAAACAATCCATGTATGGCCAGCTTTATGGTAGGACATTGACCTTCATATGTAACCATACTATTTTCTTATGCTTTCTTACTCTTTCCTTCCTCATTCATATGCTATGTTGTCTTTATATTGTATCTGGTAAGCAGGTTTTGTAAGATTTAGTATTTTTAGATACTGTATGTGTGGTTTTGGGATCCTGTGGGTAATCCATGGGACACTAGGTTGCCCCAGCCATACTAAACTGTACGAATAGAGAAATCTGCACTGCTGGCTACATCTGTGGCTGCCTGCATTCCCAACAACGACTGCATGTAGTTGAATGCAGTAACTGTTTGATCAAAATTTTTCCACCTGGCTCAACATCCTTTGATGTAAAAATCCAAGGAGCTGGCTAGCATTAGTCTTCTTTACAGAAAAATGAAGTATTGGCCCCAATCACTGGGAGATTTTTGCTGTGAGTTTGTACGATTGCCTGAGGCACTGGTGAATGTCTAGAAGCACAGCAGAAACAGCTTATCATAAATGATGTCAAAGTCGGGACTGTCACTTCCTTTTATTTAGAAAGTACTGGCATCCTTTGGTCTAGTATGCTGCAATCTCCAATTGCCTAATGTACCACATAAATATTGTTTTTCAAAAATACAAGTAATTGAAATGACAACTTGGTAATTTAAGGACTAAGTTGTATTTTTTGGGGTTAGGTTATTAAAGCAAATAGGCGGATCACTTTCCAGGGGAATTTTCCCCAGAGTTTAGTGAATGAGGTGAGGCTATGCTGACTTCCATCATCCAATCATGTGCAAGCATTGGTGAGCGGGTTGTCAACCCTCTATTTACACTGTTTGACAGGAACTGAGTTATCCAGGAACCAGTTAACCACCATACCCCTTAGACACACATTTATTCTCGCTACACACAGCCTGCCATAGGACCACATGCTAAACTTTTATTCAGGATAACACTGCTTTATTGAACTGCCTTTACAACTGACTTACTTTTTTCAACTAATGTTATCTTAACTATTTTACAACTGTGCCAAAGACTGCATCAGTTCTTTAACATGCTATAACTGGATACAGGCTCTATATGCACTCTTAAAGTGCACCAATGCTTTAAAGAGCCCCAATGGTAGCTGGAAGAAGAAACAACTCAAGGACTGCCCCTGGTTTACCTAATGTGCCCACATATCACTTCCTGTTAGCTATTTGGGGTTGTTTGGCCCAGGACAGTGTCCTTAGGCCTAGCATAGCCACCCTTGTTTATCTGGGCAGTACAGGTTCGGGGGGTTTAGACATATCCAATTCTTTTGCTGCTCATTGTTGCACTCTGGGTGATAGTGTTACTGTTTAAGCTGACCTGGCTGGCTTGTAAAATTTTAGTCTACATGGTGTTGTCAACTGTTCTGTACATTAAGTGCACTGCCATTTCTGTCACTGTCATCCCCTTGTTGCAATGTTTAACCTCTTTGCGTTTACACATGTGCTGAGAGCGCACGCCCTACGTGCTCCCAGCACATGTCTGGTACTCATGGAAAGGTCCCGATCTCCTTTTTCGACCTTTCCCAATCATGTGACCACTGTGACGGCGAATCACGGAGGTCACATGACCTTAAAACCCCGCTCCACCTCCCTGCTTCTGAAACCCTTAAAGGACTAGGAGGCACCGGCGCCAAGGGGTTAACCATTAATAAGCATCAATATACAAACATTGATATTCTTTTACTGACTCTTTTTGTGTCTATTCTTAAAAAAAAATATTCCTTGTGAGACTTAATGTTTGTGTGCTCAGCCAGATGTGCTGGAGAGGCTGGGGGATTTGAGAAGGTCAAGGCCAGCATCATAGGACCTATCTCAACTAGCGACTCATCCAGGGGTAGCGCCACATTTGCAAAGTGAATTTTCACCACATTCACTAAGCTAAGCAAATACTCCCTTGTGTAACGTGCAAATTTTTGCTTGGTAGGTGAACAATCTACTTGTTTTTAGTCAGTCAACCTCTTAATATCAAAAGACAGCAAGGCACAAACAAGGCTTGAATGTAAGTGCCCTGTGAGGATACAGGCATGGTGTCCAATGTATTCTCATGGTAAGCCTCTTGTTATGATATAAATGTGATTTTCTCTTTTCCAAAGCAGGAAAAGGCTCTGCAGTTTTTTTGCCGATTTATGCAAAATGTGTCACAAACAATATACTAAAGGATATGAGTCAGATAAGCAGAAGGCTAAATTTAAGATGATGACATTGTTTTTACTGGGTCTAACAAGGTTTTGCTATTTTTATTTGTAAGAGATATAACAAAATCCAATATTTTGTTTCAATATTTAGGGCTAATTTAAAATTGTGTTTGTCTCTGAAGAGCAATCTTTTCAGAGAATGGTTCTGGTGCAGCTGACAGACATACAGGAGGCCACACTGCCTTTTTTAAATTTGGCAGTCAACTGAAGTTTTTGTTTACAAACTTTTTTTTATTGAAGTAAAGTTTCCAAGCCATTCCAAGAGGTAACAATTATATTACATAAATATACCAAAATATACATAAAAAGTTCTGTAGTATTGCTACCACATACAATTGTGTTCAACATAATAGCACTGTGTTGGAAAAAGTGAATAAAGCTCAAAATCCTTCTAATAGCTTTTATTTCCATACACACAAATGCATTGGGAACACTACACATTCTATTCCAAATCAAAACATGTAGAAAAATATATCAAATTTGTGTTGTTCCTCTAAAAAAAAATGAAGAAAAGTGAATATTAGACTGTTCAAAAAAAATAGCAGTGTTTGTATTCTTCTTTACAAATGCAAACATTCACTATATAAACTGAAAAATGTTTGAAGATTTTGCTTTTCTTTGAATCACTTAATTAATATTTAGTTGTATAAGCACTGTTTCTGAGAACTGCCGTACATCTGTGTTGCATGGAATCAACCAACTTCTGGCACCTGTGAACAGGTATTCCAGCCCAGGATGATTGGACTACATTCCACAGTTCTTCTCTATTTCTTGGTTTTGCCTCAAACTGCATTTTTGATGTCACCCCACAAGTTTTCTATTGGATTAAGATCCGGGGATTGGGCTGGCCACTCCATAACGTCAATCTTGTTGGTCTGGAACCAAGATGTTGCACGTTTACTGGTGTGTTTGGGGTCGTTGTCTTGTTGGAACACCCATTTCAAGGGCATATCCTCTTCAGCATAAAGCAGCATGACCTCTTCAAGTATTCTGATGTATTCAAACTGATCGATGATCCCTGGTATGCGATAAATAGGCCCAACACCGTAGTATGAGAAACATCCCCATATGATGATGCTTGCGCAGCCATGCTTCCCTGTCTTCACAGTGTACTGTGGCTTGAATTCAGTGTTTGGGGGTCGTCTGACAAACTGTCTCCGGCCACTAGACCCAAAAAGAACAATCTTACTTTCATCAGTCCACAAAATGTTGCGCCATTTCTCTTTAGGCCAGTCAATGTGCTCTTTGGCAAATTGTAACCTCTTCAGCACATGTCTTTTTTTCAACAGTGGGACTTTGCGGGGGCTTCTTGCAGATAGCTTGGCTTCACATAGGCGTCTTCTAATTGTAACAGTACTCACAGGTAACTTTAGACCTTCTTTGATCTTCCTGGAGCTGATTGTTGGCTGAGTCTTTGCCATTTTGGCTATTCTTCTATCCATTCGAATGGTAGTTTTTCGCTTTTTTCCACGTCTTTCAGGTTTTGGTTGCCATTTTAAAGCATTTGCGATCATTTTAGCTGAGCAGCCTATCATTTTCTGCACTTCTTTATATGTTTTCCCCTCTCCAATCAACTTTTTAATCATGGTACGCTGTTCTTCTGAACAATGTCTGGAACGACCCATTTTCCTCAGAATTTCAGAGAGAAATGCGCTGTAACCAGCATGTACAACATTTGCTGCCTTTCTTCCTTAAATAAGGGCAATAATTGCCACCTGTTTTTCAAAGAATGAATGACCTCACTAATAGAACTCCACACTGCTATTATTTTGAACATGCCCCTTTCAATTAGTGATTCAATTACACAGAATCAGCAGCATGCATGTTATGACTGTTGGGTCTGATGGATTTCTATTACTCTACTACATCTGCTAGTAAATTATTTGCCATGTAGAAATATAATTTCTACCAAAAACAGTGATTGATCCAGTTATTAAAGTCTGACTGCTATTATTTTGAACACAACTGTATATACATCTCAGATTTTATATGTGTGTATATATAAAAAAAAATAAAAAAATGCAGGTTTTGAAATTGCCAGTGGAAATAAGGTGGGGGCGGCGAGCAGCGCCGGGAATAAGGGTGTGTGTGTGTGGGGGGGGGGGGGGGCGGTGACAAGCGGCAATCTCCTGTATGGCTTTCAATAAAGCAGCTAGAAGCTGTGAGAGGGAGAGGAGGAGATTCGGCTTCTAGCTGCTTTACTGAAAGCCATACAGGAGATTACTGCTTGTCACTGCCCCCACCGCCACAACATACCCGACGGTTCAGTTTTAAGCCCCTCCCTCCATCCTCTGAACCAATAGGAAAATTGGGGAAAGAGGCTAGATCTGATCTGCCTCTCCCTGTCCCCGCCCACACTCCGGTATTAAAAATGCAGATCAGCTGCGAGCTGAACACCCCCCCCCCCCCTCCACACACAAAAAAAAATTTCTACAGCCCTGCCTGGCATCTGGCTTGTGATTGTTGCACAGCCCTTGAATAATGTTTGCTGCATCGTGAAGCAAAGCATCTTGGCTGCAGCATGTGTACAACCCCGCCGGCTGCCTTTGCAACATAAAGCTGAACTAAACCTGACATTTCAAAAACAGCGAACAGGCAGCTCTCATTTGCAAAAGAGACATACCAATGAGGTAGATTTACTAAAACTGGAGCATTGGGAATCTGGTGCAGCTGTGCATGGTAGCCAATCAGCTTCTAACTTCAGTTTGTGCAGTTAAACTTTGACAATAAAACCTGGATGCTGCACCAGATCTTGCACTCTCCAATTTTAGTAAATAACCCCCACTATGTCTCTTCTGCATTAAGACACACTTGCCTTCCTGTTCACAGTCTTCATATAATGTACACTGAGCTGCGCATGCACAGCTCAGCGTGCATTCCGAGAATGACTGACTCCTGTGCACATGAGTGGTATATGTCATTGGCAGCTGGTCAATCAAGAGGCCAAAAACTAGACACCAAAATTATCTCAGGAAGAAGATGACAGCAGCCAGGCAGGTATGCAATCATCACATCGCTGGAATGTGGAGGTATTTTGTGGAGGGCAATAAATATGTGTCTCAAATTACTATTTTTGCTACCCCTAACCATAAGTGTAAACTAACTTTAAGTGTTCTGGGAGATGTTTTCTGTCTGCAGTATTACATATTCAAAACAACACATAGCACTGTATGTGTTAAAATGTCTACTATAGTTTGTGTACATGGACTGTTAAGTTCACAGGTAGATGGTGCAATATAAATGAGAAGGTCTTGAACCATGATTCAAACACACCACAGGAGCTGATCTAAAAGGTCTCCTTGCCAAGATATTGCTCTTCTCACATTTTGGTATAATATGTATCACAGTGCGAGGCCTGGACACTATGTGAGATTAGGAAATGGATATGGAAAGGACACAGGATGCTCAAAGTTACAGTATGAGAGGCTCTAGTGTGTATATCATGAGTGGAGAAAGATTGGTGCTCTGATCTTTCTCCAGGTTTTGAGTAGCTCTCAGGAGCTCAGTGTATTCAAGCGTGGTACCATGATAGGTTGCCACCTGTGCAATACGTCAGTCTATTAGAATACCACTAACAGTTGACTGTGGAATATTTAGTAGTAAGGAAATCAACTGCGAACAATAGAAACTCAGCCACGAAGTGGTAGGCCACATAAAATGACAGAGTGGGGTCAGCGCATGCTGAAGCACACAGTGCGAAGAAGTCGCTAACTGTCTGCATAGTCAATAGCTAAAGACTTCCAAACTTCATGTGGCCTTCGGATTAGCACAACAACAGTGCATAGAGTGCTTCATGGAATGGTTTTCCATGGCCGAGCAGCTGCATCCAAGCCTTACATCACCAAGTGCACGCCGTCACTGGACTGTAGAGCACTGGAGACATGTTCTCTGGAGTGACGAATCATGCTTCATTGTCTGGCAATCTGATGGACATGTCTGGGCTTGACGGTTGCCAGGAGAACGGTACTTTCCTGATTGCATTATGCCAAGTGTGAAGTTTGGTGGAGGAGGGATTATGGTGTAGGGATGTTTGTTAGGGGTTGGGCTTGGCCCCTTAGTTCCAGTGAAAGGAACTCTTAAGGCGTTGGCATACCAAGACATTTTGGACAATTTCATGCTCCCAACTTTGTGGGGACAATTTGGAGATGGCCCCTTCCTGTTCCAACATGACTGCACACCAGTGCAAAGCAAGGTCCATAAAGACATGGATGAGAGAGTTTGGGGTGGAGGAACTTGACTGGCCTTCACAGAGACCTGACCTCAACCCGACAGAACACCTTTGAGATGAATTAGAGTGGAGACTGCGAGCCAGGCCTTCTCGTTCGACATCAGTGCCTGACCTCACAAATGCGCTTCTGGAAGAATGGTCAAACATTCCCATAGACAAACAATTGGGCGCAATAGAGACACGAAAGCTGTACGCGACAGCTATCTTGGTAGCCTCCCTGGCGGTATTCACGAGTGTAGTTCGGGGTAAAGTTTCAGTACCACAAGCGGTAAACCCGAGCTACACTCGGGCTTACCATGTGGCGCTGCTCCGGGATCTGTTCTTCTTTTACATTGTCTTGCGCTCCCGTGATGTCCCTCCTGCAGTGTCCCCTGTAATGTCCTCCGGTGGATGCCGGCATCTGTCTTCTGGGATCCATCCCCTGCGACATCGGGACGTACGGGGGCGGAACGGCGGGAAATTTGAAAATTCACAAAAAGTGACATTCATTAAAATCACCATAGTAAAACATTACTGTATCAAACCATTTCACATACATTTTGTCCCTACTGCTTTGTCCTGTGCCCTGCCTACATTTTTACTGTTCTTTCTGCCTGGAAACTGAGAAACGTCCATGGCGTCCAAAAAGCATCCCTTTAGGTCAAAATCGGTTTTAGACCAGCTAGAGAACAGCGTTAGTAAATTAGAACCACTTGCAGAATTGAGTGATAATGATTCGTGGGGAAATTCGTCATCAGACACTAAAAAACGATTTTGCGACTTTGCTCAGTGATGTGCGAACTTGGCGCTATATTTCAAATTTCAGTCTTTTTGGTTTGATTATATTGTTGAATTAAATTTATTAATATTTTTTATGATTATTAAATTATAATTTATGATTTCGTGTTTCAAATTTTAACATACCCGGGATGTTTAGTAGACTCTCTTGTTCAGACAGATTTCAGTGAGTTATTCCTAAAAATTACAGGCCTACAATAAAAAAATACATTTTTCCATGCATAAAAAGTACCGCTTTGAGCACAGAAATATGGACATAATCAGACCGCTAGGGAGGTTAAGGTCTTAGCATTTTGGTTTCATGAGCAGTGGTCCTATTCTTCCCCCTACCCCTTTGCAAACTATGGAATTTGTAGCTGTCACTTTTAACAAACTTCAAAAGAGCCTCTTATTTTAATTAAAACACAAATAGATGCCAACGTCCAAGGCTGTAAACCGCAAATTAGTCTTGGCAGGATGTCTGTTTCCACGAACCATGAAAAACGTTCCTCTGCCCTATCGGGAACAGGGAACATTAATATTATGTATATATTTGAATAGGGAATATCATACAGAACAAATCAAGGTCATACATGACTATGTTAGCACATAGAAAAGGGGAGAAAGCAGTCTCTTCCCTCCTGGGTGACAAAGGTACGCTGTGTTTGGTATCACTGGGTTTGGAATATAATTCTGAATAATAATGTGCCAGTTGCTAGAATACCACCTGCATGTATTGGAAGTTGTTAATATTAGTATGAAACTGTAGTTGGGACTTGGTCATAAATTTGGTGATCTCCTAGCACCCATCCCCTAAACCGGATTATTGGTCAGTTGGTCTCTGTCCACACCCCTTTAATATCATAGAAAAGGGGGTGACATATTATATAAAAAAAAAGTGAATGACAGGACTTGTTACCATGGAGCTCTCGTTTAACATCAATCAAGGAACATCTTAACGCACTTGTGAGCCAAGGAAATGTTTTTGCTTGGACAATTGGACTCTACTAAAACCAGGACTTTGCAAGTATTCTGCCTTCTTAACTCCTTTATTTTATTTCTCTGTTGCTTTATTGCTATATATATGTATCTTTGTAACATTTTTCTGTAAATATTTTAATTTCACCATTTTGACCTTTTTTAGTAATAAACCCTATTTTGAAAAGTGTTGAAATTGTCTCTAAAGATTTGAATACAAACTAAAGAATCCCTGTCTCTTGAAGAGTGCTACTGTAAATATTAATCCTCTGAATATACTTGTCTGTGGTGACAGTGTGTGTTACAGACGTTTCTTGTTCACATTTGTTCTTGCTAACATTGTGAAGGGTTGATAGGCCCAAAGCTATTGGGTGGCAGTTTGGAGTTTGAAGAGTTAACGTAATTAACCTAACCCAATCACTCTCCGGCTGCTGGTACCTAGACTGTGGTCCTGCGAGCTGGAAAAGTTTGTCCCCCTCCTGTTCCAACAAGACTGTGCACCAGTGCACAGGGCAAGGTCCATAAAGACATGGATGAGCGAGTTTAGGGTGGAGGACCTTGACTGGCCTTCACAGAGTCCTGACCTCAACCCGATAGAACACCTTTCGGATGAATTAGAGCAGAGACTGCGAGCCGACATCAGTGCCTGACCTCACAAATGTGCTTCTGGTCAAACATTCCCATAGACACACTCCTAAACCTTGTGGATGGCCTTCCCAGAAGAGTTGAAGCTGTTCTAGCTACAAAGAGGGGGCCAACTCAATATTGAACCCTATGGACTAAGACTGGGAGGTCATTAAAGTTCATGTGTGTGTATAGGCAGGCGTCCCAGTACTGTTGGCAATTGTGTGCATCAACCTCCCCCACAGGAACTTTGCTCATTGTGTTGCTAGGGAGTTTTTTTTTTATTTGATCCACTGTCTTTCAGGGGAATATTGTAACTCTACCATCTAGTTGTTGTTGGCAATAGTCCCTGTGTCAACTCCTGGGGGTACAACAACTATTTATCTTTGGTCACGTTTCAGTATATCTGGCCATAGACAGATAGAAATTCGGCTGGTTCAGCAAGAATCAGAAGAATCTTACTTAAAGTGTGTATCACTGTTCAACAGACGTCAATAGTTTGTCATTTCTCAAACAGACAAATTGGAAAACTTTTGCAGCTGAAGGCTCTGATTAGTGCTGTGCCTTGCTCTCAGAATGCAATGTCCCGGAAAAGGTGTTTCTCCATCTACCTTGTTTGTGTAGATGGAGAAATCAGTTTTTTTTCCCCATTCAACCAGCTGGTTGGATAAAAGAATTACTATTCATCTTTGGACAGCTGTAGTGTACCATTCCAAATGCTAGGACTTGATACTTTTACATTAAAGTGTTACTAAACCCACAACAGTAAAATCAGTCTGTATATGCAGTAAAGCATGCTTGTTATACTCACTGTGCAACCTAAAGGGGTAATCCTCTGCATTGTGTAAAAAGACTGTTTGATCCTAACTTCTCTGCCCCTCCTCTTGTTCAAATGTCCACGCTGATAAGACAGACTGAACCCGTAGCCCTTCTACACATGCTCAGTTTAGTGTGTATTGCTAGAGAGGATTTTTTTTCTTGGGAGAGTGAATGTGATCAGCACAGGGCCAATCAGCACTGTCCAGACAGAGGTCAGGGGTTCTGCATCCTACTAGAGCAGAAAGAAAACTTTTCCTACAAACTTTAACCAGTGCTCAGCTGAAGTCAGCAGACTGCTCTAACTGCTGATGAGAAAAGGTATTTAGCAGTTTATATTTACTAAAATAATTGCATTTCCATGTTCTGTGTAGTGTGGGAGACCAGAGCTAGTGAATGCAGGGTACTGGGTTTAGCAACACTTTTACTAGTTTTTGCATTTAAAACATTTCAGTAAAACTCCAGTATTTGAATTGATAAAACCTTTGTATGGCTTACAAACCTTATCCTGCATAAGCAAATCCAGCATTGAAACCCAAGTGAAAACATTGGACACAATGTAATATATATATATATATATATTTATTGATTTTAAAGCCCAAGTTGAGAATTACGTTTATTATTTGTACTGTACGCAGGGCTTTTTTTCAGTGGGAACATGGGGGAATGCAGTTCCGGTACTGAATGTATGTAATAAGGGGTTCTGAGGTGTGCTGGAGGATCAATGGATGCTGGCTGCTGGTGGATCTATTGTTGCTGGGGGTTAATTGTTGCTCAGAGGGATGAAGGGATCTACTGTTGAGGGGGGGGTGTCTATGTTGCTGGCTGCTAGAGGGTCTACTGATGTTGGCGGCTGGGAGATCTATTGTTGCTGGGGTGGATCTATTGTTGGGGGTCTTTTGGTGCCTGGGGGGTCTATCGTTGTGGGGAGGGGGAGAATATTGTTGAAAGGGGGGTGTATTGTTGCTGGCTGCACAGGGGATATATTTTACAGCTTATCATTAACAAATTCAACACAAATTATGTAGCACCATGAAATGATACTTGGTTCTGTATTCTCTAAAAGGGGTGGTACTGGGAGGTGGATAGGGGGATCAACCACGAAATGGTGCTCGGAGGTGGGTAGGGGACCAAGGCAGGGGGTGACTTTAAAGGGGGATTTCCTGCACCTATTCTCTGAGAAAAAAAAGCTCTGAATGTATGTAATAAAATTTGCCATAATTTTCATATATATAATTTTGTGTGTGGATAAGTCCTCAGTGTTGCACACAAAGTCTCACTTTTTTTTTTTTAAGATAAAAATGTAAAAGAATATCTGTAGAAAAGACAAAACAGACAACTGTATTTGCAATGAAACAATTCCATCCATCTTTTATTAGAAAAGAAACTTACAATTTACATGCAAATATATACAAAAGTAACAATTTAAACAAAAAGTTTCAATTATCCTCTTAAGTACAAATATTTTAAAGAGAGATGAAATTGAATGCTATTCCAGTGATTAAATAGATACAGATATTTACAAAGTGTAATGCTTAAATTAGTATTTGGAATATATACTTGTATATTTGTAATCTGTACTAAAGAAATTACATACAACAGTTAATATAATGCCATAGCCTGCCTTTACAACAAAATTCTTTAACCTTCATGTTATAATTTACCCTGAGAACATCTGCAGAAATCTGTCATCTGCAACAATACTTCATACTCAGTGGAGGCAATATACAGAACATGACTGAGTGCATAGCGAGGGTCTTCATATCCCACTGTAAAGCAGCCAGAGAGGCATCCACATTCGTCTTTTGGAAAACTTACAAAGGCATTTAAAAAAAATCCTGAGAATCTAAAACAATATCTATTTGTAAATGTTACTACTTGTTTGAAAACCTATCTTGAGGGAATATGGAGACTACCACTTCTGATGAGAACCTGAATGCTTGGCTCGAATGCTAACCTGCTGGTTAAAATACTTTCAGAGGCACAGAACTAGGACAATATGTGGGCCAATGTCTCGGAAAGTACTGAAGGCGAAAACCAACAAACTAGCAATTGGAGAAGAAGGCCAGAATATGCTATCCCCCTATTTCTTATAGTACAGGTTTCCTTTAGGGGACCAATAAACAAACATTAATATGGTTATATACATAATCTTTGATTAATAGGATATGTCTAAAGGCTTTAGACCTGAAGACATTTGCAACAAAATTGGTAATGTAGTGGGGGGGGGGGGGGATATTTTGCTGCATATAAAACAGACTCCCATTTGTGTAGCCAAACTGTAGCATACTGCAACCAAACTCTTTTCAGGCTTCTCTCTCTTTAAAAATAACACAATGCTAGTTGTCTATGGCTTAGGCTGGCTATACACTAAAGGTTTTCTCATTCATCCTGGAGGCCGATCCTTCCATCCATGCTATACAGTGCAGATGGACAAATCTTCAACTCTGCCCATAGTATTCTGATAGCTGGCCTGCAGGAACTGTTCAAAAGTCTCACAGTGTATGGCCAGCTTTATCTGCACATGTGGGCTTGCATGATAAGGTGACCAGTAAAGTACTGATCAATATATTCTGACCTGCTTTTGTAACAGCTGGATTTCTGCATCACTTAAAATGTAATAAACTTCATAAAAAGCATTGTGAATTCAGGGCAGTGTCTCATTTCTCAATATATAGCTTATAAACACTCACAGTTAGACAAGGTCTATTGTACATACTGATTCATGTGTAGTAAGAGTTTTTGAGCTGACATGTATACCTGACATGACCCCTTGAGAAGTGCTCCTGGGTACAGTGTGTAAATGTGGGTTTAATATGGTAAATACAAATGCTTTGTCTGGGGCACCTTGGATGCTGTACATGCAGTTCTTGGTACATAGAGTGCTAAGCAATGTACTAATGAATCATCCACCACAGAACACTTTTACACAGTACAACCAGTACTACTAAATGTAGATGCACAGAGAAGTAATAGATGCATTTTTTTTTTAAATCCAGACCTGGTTAATTTACTAAAGGGGTAAAGCATGTGCACTTTTCAAGGAAAGTTTCACTTAGCTTGGTAGATATAGTGAAAAATTGCTGTGCAAGGAAGATGAGAAAAAAAAAAAGTAATTTTGCTTGTACATGATTGAAGTCAGCACAAACTCCCCACGTTCACTTAGCCAAGTCACAATTCCCTTACAAAGTGAACATGCACTACTCCTTTAGTAATCAATCCCAGTAATGGGATTCTGAATGTGAGAACTAAACCCTTTGTTAAAAGAATATATTATATATAATTATAATATGTCAGAATTCTATTTTTCTTTGTTTACAAAGCACAGACCCTTTTTATTTTTACTTCGGATTGTTGATTGACTGTCAGAGCACTTTGGGTGTAGCCTTCATATGAAAATAATAAACACTGTGTCTAAAAATACATTTGCATTGTTATAAGTAAATGTTTTCATTATAATGCTTTGTATTGTGCATTAGGCAATCTTCACGTCTTGCTTGCCTGGTCGGTTTCTCTGGCTGGTGCGTCACTTGTACATGATGGCTCATACACAGACATAAAATGAAGGTGTTTTTGTTGTGTGTACGATATGTACAGTACTGAGTGATAGTAAGTAACTAGATTTCAGTATTAAAATGATGTAACTAAAAAAAAAATCTGCTTGTAGCGCTATGCAGAGAAGTACAAGATCTATTCACCGGTGGTGAAAAAATGCTAAACTTCTACCATAGAGCAGGGGTCTACAAACTGTGGCCCTTTGCCACCCTTTATCCAGGCTTTGGGGCACTATTCCTCCCACTGAGACCCACAATGGGGCAGTACTTCTTCCATTGAAACCAATGATAGGGCACTATCCTTCCCACTAATACCAATGATGGGGCACTACTCCTCCTACTGACCTTCAACCATGCAGCCATGTTTATTCTCACTGATGCTGGGACCAGGACATTTTCTATTCTCGCTGGCTCTAATCCAGCCCTACTAAACTCTGAAGGCCAGTATACTGGCACTTTGAAAAAATTGGAGACCTCTGTCATAGAGTATGGTATATAAAAGCTGAATGAAGAAGGGTGGGATTGCCCACAGCAGACTGTCAGAATCCCATGGTCAATTTTCTAGTTCAGGTTTGAAAATGATAGCCAGAGCCTAACTTGTTTTTGTGAGCATACAAACTCCCTACTGTGGAGATGCCAACATGCACCAGTGAGGGAACAAGGATTTCAAAGGGCACAATAATGACCAGCCATGGCCAAGAACTGGATCCCCTGCTTTCACACAACCAGATCCCCTGCTTTTTAAAAAATTGTAGGTGGTTATGTGCATAGGAGGTCTGCAGAGTGGTGTATGACTAAGAGTATACTAAGTTTGTGAATTCAAAATGATAAAGACACACAAGGAATAGAAATTTAAAACATATATCCTTTCCGGTCTGCAGTTTTTAATTGTTTTTTTAGGATTTGTAAATGTCCTAATACAGTTTTATATTTAGATAGAAAGGTTTGCAGTTATAGGAAGATTGTAAGAAGAAGACTAAGACAATGGCACCAATGGCAAGAAGGCAGCAGATGGAGAGGAATACTACTTAGATAATGTTCTGGGGCTTAGTGCTACTCTTGCTGTCATTCTTATAGATTCATAAAGCCTAGAGAAAAAAAAAGTTTAATTCACATCGAGCTGCTCAGTTTGATCATTTGCCATAAGGACAACGAATCAAAAAGGTACAGTATGTACAAATTGATTAAACTGATTGTCATTCCCAAAACTGCCTGCTGACACTTTTTGACCAGCATCTACTCTATGGAATGTTTCTTGTTCAGCACTATTCAAAATAAATTGTGACATTAAAGATAATATGTACTCCAAAATCAGAAAATAAAAAACCCACATTTTTATCTATCAACATATGTATATTACAAAAGGGGTTTTAAAAATAAAATCATATTACATCTTTAAAATGTACTTATTTGTAACCCTAACTCCATTTAATACTTTACCTATTGTTTTATTCAGTTGTGCTTAGTAGTTCTCAGCATCCTCTGACAGCTTCCCACTATCAAAGAGGTAGAGGTGCATTCATTACTTAGGGAACTTTCTGGACCACAGTTGAGATCCATTGGTTTAAATAATGATTTGCCAAAACTCTTCTAAATGGTAGTAAAAATGAGGCACTTTAAACTAGAAACCCTGTAGGTTTACCATATCACAGTCCTATAACCTTTATTTAGGTACTTTATTCTTTAAAGGATAAGTTCACTTTTCAAAATATTCAGGGTGTAACATGTTATGAATGAACCTACCCCTGACACCCCCATCCCCATTGTGACACCTAGCAGGGAATCTTCTGCTCCTTGTCCCCCTAATAACAACAAGGGAAAGGGAACCAAGGATGCCATACAGAAATCGGGCTGTACCCATGACTAAATTGTGAAAAGCATAACAATAGCCTATTTCAACTGCATTCAGATCATGGGAGACATCTTTATTAGTAGAAACAAATAAATAAATGGCATCTGCTGTACTGGGCTCCTAATGTCCTGCTCATTATAGGCCCAGTTGTGGAATAAACTATCAACCCACATATCAAAATTTGCATGAATAAGCCAAATAAACACCCTGGCAGAAAGACAATAACTTACAGATGCTACCTTACCCAGGCACAGTGTTGCTATATCCCTCAAACTTTATAATAGTACTTTGTCAGAGCAGGTCACTACACAATGGAGAACAAAAACGCGATCTGCGCATTATCCCAGGATTTTATGGTTTTTACAGCGCTGTTTTGTTTTACTTATATGTGAGTAGCTATATTGATTTGAATACATTTTATGGCTGTTTTTACACTATGTGGAGCGTCTGGCTCTCTTTTGCCTTCCCATGGTAACTTCTGTGAATCAGGGTGACATGTATTGTGGAAGGAAGTGGAGACACCTCAGACTTACTGCTGGATCCTGTTAAATTTTTATTTGGGGTTGTTTTATACCTGGAGTTCTTTTCACTATCCTTGACTTTTATTTTTGCACAAGTTTGACATTCATGGCAAGATTTGGATTTCACTGAGGACACTGACTTATGCAGTGTGGACATACCATACCTTTCTTGTTTTTTTTTTTTACTTTATGTACACTGTGGTTGATTTATTCATGCAAATTTATTTTATTGCCCATTAATGCAATTTCACTTTGTTTCAAGCATGATCCAGGGAAAGATTTAGCATGGTCTGACAGAATTTTCTAGTGTATTTTGATATAGGCAGCATGCTGAGATTTAAACGTATGTCATCTATTAATAGAACTTTTTATTGCTATTAATAGGCACAAATTGTCAGCAGAACATTTGTTCAGTGCAAAGCATGTTAGGAATGGAGTGCAATTCTTCCACATGTCTGAGCAATCTGCTGCTGGTTCAAGGAGAAATACATTTTGAAAATTGAATAACTATCCTGATACGAAAAGCTCTGTTGTTAACCTAAATACACATCTAAAAAAAAAAAAAAAAAAACACATTTAAAGTTTTTTTTTCCCTTCTCCTTATAAGGCCAGCAATGGACAATTATTGATTATTTCCAATAGCACGCCTAGGAAATCAGTTTGGAGCATGTATGTGTAAAACAGAGAGGAGTCACAAGACCCTCTGCAGCTTAGGCAATTCGCAGTATTCAATGTGACAGCACTGTTTTTAATTTGGGAGGAAGTTTAGACAAATGGGGTAAAAATATTTATTACATTTTTGGGGTAAAACAAATGTATATCAACCCTCTTTAATCCTTATCTCCATCTCTTAAGCACATGGAAAGTTGTCAAAGTGGGGGAAAATAGTATTTAGTCAGCCACCAATTGTGCAAGTTCTCCCACTTAAAAAGAGGAGAGAGGCCTGTAATTGGCATCATAGGTAGACCTCAACTATGAGAGACAAAATGAGAAAAAAAATCCAGACAATCACATTGGCTGATTTGGAAAGAATTTATTTGCAAATTATGGTGGAAAATAAGTATTTGGTCAATATCAAAAGTTCATCTCAATACTTTGTTATATATCCTTTGTTGGCAATGACAGAGGTCAAACTTTCCTGCAAGTCTTCACAAGGTTGGCACACACTGTTGCTGGTATGTTGGCCCATTCCTCCATGCAGATCTCCTCTAGAGCAGTGATGTTTGGGGGCTGTCGCTGGGCAACACGGACTTTCAACTCCCTCTAAAAGGTTTCCTATGGTGTTGAGATCACGTTTCATCTTCAATGCCCTTGCTGATGGAAGGAGGTTTGCACTCAAAATCTCACGATACATGGCCTCATTCATTCTGTCCTGTACATGGATCAGTCGTCCTGGTCCCTTTGCGGAGAAACAGCCCCATAGCATGATGTTGCCACCCCCATGCTTCACAGTAGGTATGGTGTTCTTTGGATGCAACTCGGCATTCTCTCTCCTCCAAACACGACGAGTTGTGTTTCTCCCAAACAG
Source organism: Staurois parvus (assembly GCF_062004578.1). Taxonomy (NCBI): domain Eukaryota; kingdom Metazoa; phylum Chordata; class Amphibia; order Anura; family Ranidae; genus Staurois; species Staurois parvus. The sequence goes on from NW_028317998.1 coordinate 3,746,493, forward strand.
TTCTATTTTGGTTTCATCTGACCATATGACATTCTCCCAATCCTCTTCTGGATCATCCAAATGCTGTCTAGCAAACTTCAGACGGGCCTGGACATGTACTGGCTTAAGCAGGGGGACACGTCTGGCACTGCAGGATCTGAGTCCCTGGCGGCGTAGTGTATTACTGATGGTAGCCTTTGTTACGTTGGTCCCAGCTCTCTGCAGGTCATTCACTAGGCCCCCCCGTGTGGTCCTGGGATTTTTGCTCACCGTTCTTGTGATCATTTTGACCCCACAGGGTGAGATCTTGCACGGAGCCCCAGATCGAGGGAGATTATCAGGGGTCTTGTATGTCTTCCATTTTCTAATTATTGCTCCCACAGTTGATTTGTTCACACCAAGCTGCTTCCCTATTGCAGATTCAGTCTTCCCAGCCTGGTGCAGGTCTACAATTTTGTTTCTTGTGACCTTCGACAGCTCTTTGGTCTTCACCATAGTAGAGTTTGGAGTGTGACTGTTTGAGGTTGTGGACAGGTGTCTTTTATACTGATAACAAGTTCAAACAGGTGCCATTGATACAGGTAATGAGTGCAGGACAGAGGAGCCTCTTAAAGAAGAAGGTACAGGTCTGTGAGAGCCAGAAATCTTGCTTGTTTGTAGGTGACCAAATACTTATTTTCCACCATAATTTGCAAATAAATTCTTCCCAAATCAGCCAATGTGATTGTCTGGATTTTTTTTTCTCATTTTGTCTCTCATAGTTGAGGTCTACCTATGATGCCAATTACAGGCCTCTCTCATCTTTTTAAGTGGGAGAACTTGCACAATTGGTGGCTGACTAAATACTTTTTTGCCCCACTGTACATATTCCTCACAGTTGGTCCTGCCATAAGAAATGTGCAGCCCACTAGGGGATCAAACTCTCACCTTCCCTACTGGTCTCCAGCTAGCTCCCATTAGTTTGCAAAATAATCTTGCTTAACAATTTAAAAATCAGTAAAATGTGCCATAATCAGAAGGTGCTATGCATATTACAGGGACTGGGGGGTTCTTGGGGGGCAGCATTAAAGTTTGGCCCTGCCTGCCAATGGCCATAGGAATGCTACTGATGTTCTGCATCTCTGGTGGTCAGACTGCTATTGTAATAAAGCTATGCCATTACTGGAAGTTGCTTTTTCTCTGTAACTCAGAAGGTGGCAGGCTTTCCTTAAAAGTCAGCTTTTTATTTATTAGTAGGGGTAGATGATGTAACAGAGATAATAAACAGTTTTTATGCAAGGGGTCTTTGCAACATTAAAGCTTTCATACATCCTGCCCCATGGATCTATAGTAATATTGCTTATTTATTGCAGCAATAAGGTGCATAGTGAAATTCTGACCGTTAAAAACCACTATGAAAAACAGTTACATATGAAAGCAAAGATTCTCCTTACAGCATACAAAGCTACTGTGGCCTTCTAATTCTCTTAGAGAATTATTTAAGATAGAAGTAGTAAACCAATTTACAGATGCCTATATAGCTGGGTTAAATTACTCAAATAATTGAGTTATTAAAGGTCTACAAACAGTCACATGAAAAAACCGACAGTGGGATTATATTGTAACAGAGTGCAAAGAGCTACAATGATGGTGAACTAAGATAAATTAATATACTTTAAATCATCTGTGGTGGAAATCCTCATTACTGTTTGTATTTTTAAAACACTGAGTATCTTCAATTACCTTTAAAGTGGCGATAAAGACTGACGGATTTTTTTTTACCTTTTATGCATTCTATATTAGCTCTGACACCAGCCAACATTTTAGTATTTTGAGAAGGAGGAAAAAATCAGAAGGGGAACATTATAAGAATGGTTTGGGGAGGGGAAAAGACCCAGTCACTATACCCTGAATAGGCAAGGTAACAGGTACTCTTTAAAGGGTCAGTCCGCCCCATTGTAATACTTCATTTATAGCTGAAGTTGGAATGAGTCACATCTTGGCATCTTGTATTTTATAAGAACTTTGGTTGTGATATTTTCACGTCATAGTTCGTGATTCCCCCACACCCACCCTGTACAGGGTGTTCTCTTCCACCCTGTGGATTTTCTACACCCATGTTTACATTCTCCATAACATAACATCCATGAGAACTCCAACTTCCCTCATAATGGCCACAGTAGAAGTTCAGGCAGAAATCTTACCAATAAAACTCTAGAGGGTAAGGTGAAATGTTTAGATAAAATATAAAAATACATTTGCAATACATCTCTGTATTACATGCGCATTCCCTCCATGTTTTGATGTTTAGACAGCTTTTATTACAGAAAAATACCCAGTGATTCTGCCAGAAATCCAGTAGGCTTCTGACTTCCTATGTTAGTCTGATAATGCAGCCTCTTCTGCACTGAATTTCCATTTACTTTTGTCAGACCTGCCTTATTTCTTCCCTGCTGGATTACAGAATGCTACTTAACCTTGCCCCCCTTTGTCCCTCTTTACATGCATACATTGATTCTTTTCCAGCAATATAATGCTGCTTTCTTGACTCTCTAGAGCCTGACCACAAATTATATGTAGGGAAAAGGCTGTTGGGAGATGTAGTTCTGGGAATGGGAGTTAATAGAACATATCTACAGCACCCTGCTGATCCTTCTTCTAGCATGTAGCAGCTGCCCTGCATGAATTTTACAAGTCTAGGGATGATGTCACAGAAGAGTATTATGCTGTTTTTTTCTTCAACAAGGTAAAAAGAAGAACAATGCATGCTCTGAGGGAATGGTGGTTGTAGGGGGGATTTATATTTGGGTCAAATGTATACAAATGCTTTAACTCATAAAAATATATCAAATACTGGTCTATGTGTTTCAGTCCAATGCTGGAAAGGGTAGTTGGAAAAAAGAAAACAGAGAATCTACATACAGTTGTGTTCAAAATAATAGCAGTGTGTTGAAAAAAAGTGAATAAAGCTCAAAATCCTTCTAATAGCTTTTATTTCCATGCACACAAATGCATTGGGAACACTACACATTCTATTCCAAATCAAAACATGAAGAAAAATATATCAAATTTGTGTTGTTCCTCTAAAACAATTGAAGAAAAGTGATTAGACTGTTCAAAAAAAACAAACAAACAGTGTTTGTATTCTTCTTTACAAACTCAAACATTCACTATATAAACTGAAAAATGTTTGAAGATTTTTCTTTCCTTTGAATCACTTAATTAATATTTGGTTGTATAAGCACTGTTTCTGAGAACTGCTGTACATCTGTGTTGCATGGAGTCAACCAACTTCTGGCACCTGTGAACAGGTATTACAGCCCAGGATGATTGGACTACATTCCACAGTTCTTTATTTCTTGGTTTTGCCTCAGAAACTGCATTTTTGATGTCACCCCACAAGTTTTCTATTGGATTAAGATCCGGGGATTGGGCTGGCCACTCCATAACGTCAATCTTGTTGGTCTGGAACCAAGATGTTGCACGTTTACTGGTGTGTTTGGGGTCATTGTCTTGTTGGAACACCCATTTCAAGGGCATTTCCTCTTCAGCATAAGGCAGCATGACCTCTTCAAGTATTCTGATGTATTCAAACTGATCCATGATCCCTGGTATGCGATAAATAGGCCCAACACCGTAGTATGAGAAACATCCCCATATCATGATGCTTGCGCAACCATGCTTCACTGTCTTCACAGTGTACTGTGGCTTGAATTCAGTGTTTGGGGGTCGTCTGACAAACTGTCTCCGGCCACTAGACCCAAAAAGAACAATCTTACTTTCATCAGTCCACAAAATGTTGCGCCATTTCTCTTTAGGTCAGTCAATGTGCTCTTTGGAAAATTGTAACCTCTTCAGCACATGTCTTTTTTTTCAACAGTGGGACTTTGCGGGGGCTTCTTGCAGATAGCTTGGCTTCACATAGGTGTCTTCTAATTGTAACTGTACTCACAGGTAACTTTAGACCTTCTTTGATCTTTCTGGAGCTGATTGTTGGCTAAGTCCTTGCCATTTTGGCTATTCTATCCATTCGAATGGTAGTTTTTCACTTTCTTCCACGTCTTTCAGGTTTTGGTTGCCATTTTAAAGCATTTACGATCATTTTAGCTGAGCAGCCTATCATTTTCTGCACTTCTTTATATGTTTTCCCCTCTCCAATCAACTTTTTAATCAAGGTACGCTGTTCTTCTGAACAATGTCTGGAACGACACATTTTCCTCAGAATTTCAGAGAGAAATGCACTGTAACCAGCATGTACAACATTTGCTGCCTTCCTTCCTTAAATAAGGGCAATAATTGCCACCTGTTTTTCAAAGAATGAATGACCTCACTAATAGAACTCCACACTGCTATTATTTTGAACATGCCCCTTTCAATTAGGGATTCAATTACACAGAATCAACAGCATGCATGTCATGACTGTTGGGTTTCTATTACTCTACTACACCTGCTATTAAATTATTTGCCATATAAAAATATAATTTCTACCAAAAACAGTGATTGATCCGGTTAGTGATGTCTGACTGCTATTATTTTGAACACAACTGTATAATCACACTGAGGAATCCAACTAAAATCATACTAATGCCTAAGGCTACATTCACACCTCTGCCTGAGACATACTCTGTATTTTAGGTGTGGTTTTTGTTCATGGCACATTTCGGTCTTTTACCTGTGCTTTACACAGATTACCATTCCTTTCTTTGGGAGGTGCATTTTGCTGGAATTCACATGAAATATGCAAAAAGCAAGACTTTTGTTTAAATAAAACTACACCCACCACACACACAAACCTGAGGTGTAAATGTACCTTTAAAATATAAGTTCCCCCCCATGAAAAAATCTGTAACTAGCGTAGGGTTTTCTACCTGCGGTCCCAGTGTTTTACACTGGCTGACATCTGTAGTTAGGATAAGAAACTTGAAACACAGTTAAAAAGGATAAGTTCACATTTAGTAACATGTAACATCCGTATTCAGGGTGTAACATGTTACTAATGCAGCAGCCTCACACCCTCGTAGTTCATTGACACTTCTTACAGCTGAGTAACTGTCTGCCCATATGGAGGTACAGGCAGACAGTGGCAGGAGTATCTGCAGGAGCCTGACATTGCACCCACGATCCAGTGATTGTGGATGCAATGTTTTACAGGCTCCATGGTGGAAAAAAAAAAAATCGAATGCACTTTTTACATGCAAAATCACGTGCATTTATTATTATTTATTTATTATATTTTTTTATAAAAGGTGAATTTAGCCTTTAAAGAAGCTATGCCACGAGATGTATGACAAGCCAACATACCAACTCCAACAACAAAACCTGCTAGAAAGGACTGGCAGTGTGCCTCCAGACATATATTATAACATGCTTAATTTGCAGATTACTAATCCAAGGATTGTCCAAAGATGGCTTCAGTTGCTCTTTTCAAACCCAAAAACAGAAGACATTCCAAACCAAAATTCAAAATGGCTACTTGACAGGATAAATGCAAAATGTCTACTTTACGTATGGGAATGACGCAAATCATCTACTTCCCAAGCATTGAAAAGTTCATACAACTATGTGAAATCATAAGAATCTGTAACAGGAATGATGGTCTGTCCTGTCCAGATTTTGCCAGCCACATCTTTATGCCAATCTACACGAAGCTTCTACTAAGAGGTGCAGACAGTGTAGAGGAGACACTGTGAATGTAATGCTCAAGGTTGGAATGTAACCAGACAGCGTTATTAGGTCAAAATGCAAAACAACATTCTCTAGCTATGAGACGTGTACAGCTTCTCATGCAAGAACCACGTACGTTAATCAATCCTCAGTTAAGTGTTTCAGTGGCACGGTTGCACAATGTTGTGTGCTTTTACAACAAAACAGGACTAGGAAGAAGGTTGTATTTTTAAACAAGGTCTGATCATGGGAATAAAGCATGCTCTGTGCCAGGTGGGTTGATAGATTTTTGGAAATAGGTTTTCTTGGGCAGTCCCGGGCCCTTGCAGAACTGTCCTGTTTAGATGCCCCTAAGTCTACCTGTTTACATGTTCTCAGATCTCTTGTTACCAAATGTACACCCGCATACTGTATACTTGTTGAGAGATATATTCTGTGTGTTCCTTTGTATGACCTTTTGTATAAAACGAATTAAACTAATGTAGAACAAAAAAAGGTCTGTGCCTTGTTACTTTTTAGGGTATAAAGTGCTGATTAGTGATGATTCTTTTTAATTTACTGCCACTGATTTGAAAGTTGGTGTATTTTATTGCAGTGACATCAAACCCTGAATTTTTAAGCATTTTTAGCATCTGATGCAATCACTTACTGAGTATGCAGCTTCTTCAGCTTTTGATCCTTGTCTATGTTTCTGTTTAAGCTGGTGCCATGAACACTGCCTCAGGTTTACGATTTCCTGTTTCGCTGTCAGCATCTTATGGAGCCACCCTTGCATGCAGGGACTATAATTGTGTCTTCCTACACTGTGTGCATCTATAGAAACACACGACCTTGTAGCCTAGGATGGCAATGCATCCTCCTGATCCTCCCCCTCCCTCTGCAATCTAAAAGACTGAATGAAGACTGCACTTTCAAAATGTTATCCCTTTCCTGTGAAAACCAGAAGCTCAGGGAAGCAGCACTGAGGGAGCAGGAGGTAAGAGCATTAAAAGTTGTAGCTGCAAGTGCTGGGGTACAAATTTTAACAAATAGTTTACTGAAAATGGTTATTTTATTGTACTTGATGTGTTAAGCTAAAAAATACTGATGATTTAATACTACTTTAAGTACCATAACTACAGCTTGCAAAGTTTTTGCTGAACCTCACTATGAACGAAAACATTTTTTTTCCTGCAGAGTTTTCAGTACATCACACTTTCCTATTCATTACAACAAGGGTCTTAAAGTATACTTGTAACAAACCAGGCTCTTTTTGAGACACACAGGGGTTGATTTACTAAAGGCAAATAGTCTGCGCACTCCAAGTGCAGTTGCTCTAGATCTGAAGATAAGCTCTGAAAGGAGGGGAAGTTCTGTGGATTTCTATCATCCAATCATGTGCAAGCAAAAACGCTGTTTTTTTTATTTTCCTTGCATGTGATTGGGTATTCTTTGCAAAGTGAAGCTTTACCTAATTTACTAAGCTCTGGAGGAACTGCACTTGCAGTACACAGTATATGTGCCTTTAGTAAATCAACCCTACAGCCTTATGTACCTGGAATGACTGTGAATGCCCACAGCCGTGGGGGTGCATGGCAGGAGAAATCACTATAACTGCAAATAACCTAGTTCCATTCTTTAATATTATTGATCAATTGTCTCCTAATGCACCAGCTACATATGGAAGCTTACACTTCTCGTGTGAATTTAGGACCAAGTCAATGAAACACACTGCATTCAAATAGAAGTTATTCATTAATGTAACTGCCCAGTAACCAAAAAAGGAGTGAATCATAAAATATGTATATTTTTGTTGAAATAAAACTGCTTTACCAACAAACCACAGTGTTTATGTAGTCAGTACACTAAAAAACAAAACAAGCAAAAACATTCAAGAAACAATTTCTTGATGCGCAAATAACATAAATGTGGGCTCTAAAGTAATAACTATGCTAGAGTCTACAAATGTAGGCTAATTTAATAAGGCAGTAGTACAAAGAACAATGATCATTACCCACAGTGCAGTAGCCAATAGCAACACTTTTCACAAGTAAAACTTTCCCAGATTGGTGACAATCAGTAGATCTGAAGGATTGCTGGACTGTTGACATGTATAGAGTGCATAACAAACCTTCACAAAACAACGCCTAAAGAAAAAGTCTATTGACCAGTTTGACCCAGCCTTTCGCAACCTTCCCAACATTGAGGAACCCTTGAAATAACTTTCCAGGTCTCGGAACCCCTGAAAAAGGACTGCATCTACAGCTTACAGTATATTAGCATGGTTGCTGGGAAGATTTTGACTTACATTTGTGGTTATTGTGAAGAAAGCCCCATTTACAGATAGCTAAAAAGCTAACTGGTGTCCTTAGTTTCTTAACTTAGAGGCAGAAGTTGTTTACTGCTTAAGAAACCCCTATCAACCTCTGGAGGAACCCTGGTTGAGAAAGGCTGATATACAGCATGTAATCCAAATATATAAAATATAAGGACCGTGCTGTGATAAAGGAGGCTACTAGCAAAAAGATTGATATACAAAACCCTATGTAACAAGAAAGATCATCATCTGCAGCACCACACAATCAGAGTGTAACAATTATTAACAAAGTGCACCAATTAGTCACATATCTATGTAAAGTGCAAAACTCAACTTAAATAAAAATCCATCAATCCTAAAGTGTAGTATGAAATTACAAAAAAAAAAATAATAATAAAGTATATATGTACAGTCATGGCCGAAATTGTTGGCACCCTTGATATTTTTCCTGAAAATCAAGTATTTCACACAAAAAAGGTATTGCATTAACACATGTTTTGCTATACACATGTTTATTCCCTTTGTATGTATTGGAACAAATATAAAACAGAGGCAGAAAAGCAAATATGACATAATGTCACACAAAACCCCAAAAATGGGCTGGACAAAAGTATTGGCACCCTTAACTTAATATTTGGTTGCACACCCTTTGGAAAACATAACTGAAATCAGTCGCTTCCTATAACCATCAATAAGCTTCTGACACCTCTCACCCGGAATTTTGGACCACTCTTCCTTTGCAAACAGCTCCAGGTCTCTCTTATTGGAAGGACACCTTTTCCCAACAGCAATTTTAAGATCTCTCCACAGGTGTTCAATGGGATTTAGATCTGGGCTCATTGCTGGCCACTTCAGAACTCTCCAGCGCTTCTTTGCCATCCATTTCTGAGTGCTTTTTGACGTATGTTTGGGGTCATTGTCCTGCTGGAAGACCCAGGATCTTGGACGCAAACCCAGCTTTCTGACACTGGGCCCTACAGTGCGACCCAAAATCCTTTGGTAATCCTCAGATTTCATGATGCCTTGCACACAGTCAAGGCACCCAGTGCCAGAGGCAGCAAAACAACCCCAAAACATCATTGAACCTCCACCATATTTTACCGTAGGTACTGTGTTTTGTTCTTTGTAGGCCTCATTCCGTTTTCGGTAAACAGTAGAATGATGTGCTTTACCGAAAAGCTCTATCTTGGTCTCATCTGTCCACAAGACGTTTTCCCAGAAGGCTTTTGGCTTACTCAAGTACATTTTGGCAAACTGTAGTCTTGCTTTTTTATGTCTCTGTGTCAGCAGTGGGGTCCTCCTGGGTCTCCTGCCATAGCGTTTCATTTCATTTAAATGTCGACGGATAGTTCGCGCTGACACTGATGCTCCCTGAGCCTGCAGGACAGCTTGAATGTCTTTGGAACATGTTTGGGGCTGCTTATCCACCATCCGGACTATTCTGCGTTGCAATCTTTCATCAATTTTCCTCATCCGTCCACGACCAGGGAGATTAGCTACAGTGCCATGGGTTGCAAACTTCTTGATAATGTTGCGCACTGTGGACAAAGGCAAATCTAGTTCTCTGGAGATGGACTTGTAACCTTGAGATTGTTGATATTTTGCCACAATTTTGGTTCTCAGGTCCTCAGACAGTTCTCGTCTCCTCTTTCTGTTGTCCATGCTTAGTGTGGCACAGACAGACACACAATGCAAAGGTTAAGTGAACGTCTCTCCTTTTTATCTGCTTTCAGGTGTGATTTCTATATTGCCCACACCTGTTACTTGCCCCAGGTGAGTTTACAGGAGCATCACATGCTTGTAACATTCTTATTTATCCGCAGTTGTGAAAGGGTGCCAATACTTTTGTCCAGCCCATTTTTGGAGGTTTGTGTGACATTATGTCGAATTTGCTTTCTTTCCTCCCTTTTTTTGTTTTGTCCCAATACACACAAAGGGAATAAACATGTGTATAGCAAAACATGTGTTAATGCAATACGTTTCGTGAGAAATACATGATTTCCTGGAGAAATATCAAGGGTGCCAACAATTTCGGCCATGACTGTATAAAAGGCAAAAAGGTCCTGTGTAGTCCAAAAACACATGCATTATAATTCCTCCACTGGGAAGAATCTGTCAACAATCTGAGTCGTTGATGGAGGAATACAAGACTTTTTTTGCACTTTATACATATACTTTTTTTATTGTGATATCATACCGCACTTTAGGATTGATGTATTTGTATTTATGTTGATTTCTGCATAGCTATGTGACTAATTGCTGCACCTTGTGATTATCTGTTGCACTCTCATTGTGTGGTGCTGCAGGTAATTATGTTTATGATCTACAGCAGAAGTGTCAAACTGGCGGCCCTCCAGCTGTTGTAAAAAGTCCCATCATGCCTCTGCCTTTGGGAGTCATGCTTTAAATGTCAATCTTGCAATGCCTCATAGGACTTGTAGTTTGGCAACAGCTGGAGGGCTGCCAGTTTGACACCCGTGATCTACAGCATGTGTATCTACACATCTTTCTGGGAAAAACAAATGCTTTGAAAGCTGGAGGCATGGTCCTTAAACCTGACACTCTTAAAGCAACAGCCGGAATAGCGCTGACACAGCACAGTTGACAGTGTGCTTTTATCATTTAAAAATACTGCTGATTTGAGATTTTTTTTTAATGTTATTATACAACTATGCTTTCTGGCAATGTTTTCCAGATATATGTACATGTTGTGCTAATGTCACCAGGGTATGGCACTGCTGGATGACTTGACACTAAAGAAGCACCCTGGTATGTCCACATCATAAATGTCTGACGGAATCAAGGCTCAGCTGATCAACTGTTCATATCATTGGTAACTTTAAAGCAGAACAATTATATGACTGCTTTTTGGTTGGTGTGGGATATTGCATTTTGCATGTTGCTTTTTTTTAACTCATTGAAAGACAACATACAGAAATTCAGCACTTCATACATTTGTGAACTATACGTATGTTTTCAGAGTGAAATCTTGTGTTTAAGGACAGCAATACTAATAAAAACCTAAGATAAGTTAGTAGTGACCACGTTCATTTGTCTGTAGAGTTACAAGCTGCCAAATTGAGTTTCTGCTTCGGAAAAGTCAAAGCTAATGTTCTCTTAATACTGTGATATCACCAGTGCCACCTAGTGGCCAAGTTCACTGCCAATCCTTCATGGAGATTGTAGAGTATATTTTTACAAGATGAGCCATATAAGCTATGTACTGTATGGAGCTTTTTATGGGTTGGTGTAAAGCGTAATGCCAAATAAAGGCACTACTGTAAATTATTATATAAAAATGGGCCTTGATCCTTAAAAAGATAAAAGGATACATAAGGTGACAACCTTAAAATGCACAGATTTAATATTTTTCCCTGATATAGAAAATATGCTATTAGCATGAGGTCACCCTCCAATGAAAAATATGATACATATACAACAGGTTTTTTGATTGTTCATGAGGACACAATAATAGAACCACTGTTAAAGCTGAACTCTACACTGATTAAAAACAGCATTAAAACCAGTTATGAAGTAATTTAAAAAACACTGAATACATTTTTACAAAGAACTAGTGTACTGAACTTGTCTTGTAGTCCATTGCACAACAGCAGCTTTATTGCTCTGCACAGTGCTACCTGTGAATATGCTTCACAGAGCGGAAAGGGGAGCAGAAAAATGACCAGAAAGGCATGCTGTGTCTACTTCACACTTCACCAGCCAGCACAGGCCCTGGAGGAGGCAGTATTTACGCAACTGCAGAGTAGTCGGTAGTGTGGTCCAGGACCTGACCTGTCTGCAAGACATGCCTGGATCACAAGACTGGCTGAACAGAATTAAAAATCCTTTGGCAGCTAACAAGGTTCACATACTCCTATTCCGTCCATATATTTAGCCGTTTTTCTGGAGTTCAGCTTTAAGAAAAATTTTAAATACTTTGACACGGATTGTCTGTCTCTCTTTTTTGCCACAAAGATTAATTAGTTGCTGATCCTAGTACTTAGCCTACTGTGACAGAAAAACTAGGCCCCCACCTTAGCATCCAGACATGCTCCTGCACACATTGCATTGTCTGCAAGCAGAAAATAGGGCAGCATTTGAAGAGCATCCCCTGGGATGGAGCCACCGCTGTGATAGGAAAAGCCCAGGCCTTATTAGAGGAACACTCCAGCCAAGATCTGAAGTAAAATCTGTCAGTTGTACTAGCAGAGAAACCATGAAACCCTATACTACGACTGCAGGCATTGAACCATACCAACTATTAAGCCCTTTTAATAAGACACAGCCATCACAAATATATTCATTTGAGAGGTATGATGTATTAACAGACTGTTGTGTTGGGATATGTGCATATACTGTACATCCACATATAAATAGTTAAACCAGGTGCTTTGCATAATCTACAGTGCCACAGTAAATATAAAAACTTTGGAAAATTATTGCACCTACTTTCCTAAAAATGCCAATGTGCACTGTAATAACTGAGAGAATTAGACTGGAAGCATCACTGTTCACTCAGAAGGAAGAGCATTGAAACATGACGACTAATGATCAAAAGTGTCATAAACAAGAACTGTTTCTGTTTCCCATAGTAACCAATCAACTTCTCCCTTCTTAGGCCAGTTATATAAAAAAAAAAGGAAAAGAAGAAAGATGCTGATTGGTACAACACAGTTAAAACACTTTTGTTTACAGAGCCCTTAGTATTTGCAAGGCTCTGTATTTCATATGGCTTATCAAACATCAACTGGTAAAATATAAAGTACAGAAACAATTAGTCGTGTGAGCTGCTGAGGCTCTCAGTACAAGCTGTTCTGGCTGAATCCTGTATATACTGTATACAAGCAGTGCTCAGACTAGATCAGTGTATGATAATACACATATCTTGCTGTAATATACAATATTCACTTATGGAAATAAATACAGTTTATCCCTTGGCTTTATATTTCCACCCAAAGTTTGTACTTTCACGGTTCATAAATACGTCCATTTTAGCTGCTATATAAAAATGACTGAATCTAGTGCAAAACATAAGAAGCCTCTGATGAAACAGTTTTACACCTTTGACTGCCTCTCATCAGACCACTCTTGCTTGGTGCTCTGCAGAGCTTGTGTCTTCTTCTCATCCACTTGTACATAGTCCACTCTTTGCTCTTCAGACAGGAAAGGTTTCTTAAAGAGGATAACAAAAAAGTCAGATACTAATCTTCAAAGCACAGGGACATACACAAAAGGTTTTCAAGTGCGATAAACTCTTTGTCCATTGACTAATGAACATCACACACATTTTGACGCCCACAAAAGTATTTTCAGTTTTACTGTTTAGTGGACAGGAAAACCACTTAAACCAGCAGATAAGGGTGCTCACTGTGGGTTTTTTAAATATATAGTTTAGTTAAATCCCCAAAACATCACTTTCTATCTCTATTTTCTTATTAAAGAAAAATATGGGGGGGGGGGGGTGTCATCGCTGACCACCTCCTGAAAATACAGGTGGTCTGGCTGTTGAGTCTCTTGCTTGAGCTGAAACAAGTACCAGGAACGTCAGACGTCCTTATCTGTATAGTTGCCCTGGGTTAGTGACTTTGATGAAAATGGAATCGTTTTAGTGCAAAAGCCTGCTTGATTGGATGCAAACTCATCATATCACATAGTTTTGGTAAATCTAAAGGTGAATGCAGAAAGACAGTATGGTCAGTGTAATTTCTATGGTCAGTGTAATTTCTATGGTCATAGTGTAATGTCTATTGTGAGACAAAAGTGGAGTATACAGGTTTTGCCACAATAGGGCAAACGATTTAAAGGAATATGTGTAAATTTATCTACAGCTCCACTGATAGCCTAAGTAGGAGAATACATAATATAAATAATTTATATCTGCCTTACTAATACAATGTCTGAAATAATAAAATGTCTGAAAAATAGGTACAAAACCACTGTGGGGATTGCACTGTTGTAAGGTCATTTAAATGCTGTTGATTCCTTTCATGTTAATTTTCATATATAGCCCTTAGTAGTTGCCTGGTTGAATCTTTTAGGAAAAAAGATGTCCTATGCTCTTTAAAACATATGGTTCTAAATAAATACTTTTGCAATTCGTAGGACATTTTTTATATATAAAACAAGTAACCATTTTGTTGCATTTTACCTTTTGCACAGGCGATGGAGATGCAGAATTAAAATCCAGTGCAAGATAGTCGAGGTTGAATTTCCTTGGCCAAGAGAAGCTTCCATTACTGGGCGATGCCCCTTGTCTCTGTTCCTTTACAAAAAAAAAATTACATTATACAGCATTATTTCATACACACCTTTTTGTTAATGTTCTCAACAATTCAAATAGCTGAGAGAAAAGCAATGTAAAGTACACGAGGCACAATTAAAAATCAAAATAAAGAAAAAAAATTTCATGCATTCCTCTTTCTTATCCAAGGGATAATAGCCCAGCACATAAAGTATCTGATTTGCTGTACTCATGGCTGGATGGCTGCCAGTGTATAGATTCCACAGCATACTGATACAAGCACTTATGCCCTTCAGCACTGTAATGGCGCTTCAAAAGGGGGGCCCCCCCCCCCGTTGAGGAGGTACCCTCTCAAAACCCCACCAGCTTCTCCCATACTACCAATGCCTAAGAACATGAAGTAATATGCAACTTAAATGGTAGTATTTATTTGACTTATTTAGGCATTACTGATAATATGGTACTGGCAATTTATGCAGTGCTTTACATACTGTATATTGTAGAATCATATCAGTCCTGGGATTCAAGGAACTTCAAATTTAATTTAGCAATTATAAATACATAAAAGTCATTATCAGCAAAAAAGTAGGAACCGGTCCATGAGAATTTCCCCTGAAACCACATATAGTAACCTCAATGATTCTGCATGGAATCAGTCACTGTGTAGCTGAAAGATCTACAGTGCACAAGCCTCCAAACTTAAAGTAAATCTGTACTTTTCCCATGCAGGACAAATCATTAGATTTACAATGTTTACTCCCCAACATCTCATTCAGCCACTAAGAGTAAAAACAAAACCCCATGTAATCTACATTGCTTCATTTGTTGCAAAGGTTAGCATAGTAAAACAATTACAATTTGACTAAGGAGAGAATGTGCATATCTGTATGTTAAAGCTTTGTATAATTAAGGGGAGACAGATGGTGACTACTGAAGTAATAACATCATTAAAATAGCATTATGGAAAACCAAAAGAGTACAAAGCTATCATTTTATTTATATGATATGCAAATAAAATGAAAATCAAATGTCAAAGTATAGAGAGCAGGCAGAGAGATTTTTCCACCTTTAATATGTCTGTTATAATCTAGGTCTAACTAAAATATAACTCCAATCTATGGAGTGTATTCTCCATATAATCTGATGCAGGACCTGCTAGGGGTTATTGAAAATACAGGTCCTTACCACTCACACCATTGGAAGATACACTATATTGCCAAAAGTATTGGGACACCCCTCCAAACTCATTGGATTCAGGTGTTCCAAACACCTACATGCTCACAGGTGTATAAAATAAAGCACCTAGGCATGCAGACTGCTTCTACAAACATTTGTGAAAGAATGGGTCACTCTCAAGAGCTCAGTGAATTCAAGCATGGTACAGCGATAGGTAGCCACATGTGCAGTAAGTCCATCTGTGAAATTTCCTTGCTATTAAATATTCCACAGTCAACTGTTAGTGGTATTATAACAAAGTGGAAGCAACTGGGAACAACAGCAACTAAGCCATGAAGTGGTACATGGAAGCACATGCTGAAGCACATAGTGCACAGAAGTCACCAACTGTCTGCAGAGTCCATAGCTAAAGACCTCCAAACTTCATGTGGCCTTCGGATTAGCACAACAGTGCATACAGAGCTTCATGGAATGAGTTTCCATGGCTGAGCAGCTGCATTCACGCTTTACATCACGATGTGCAATGCAAAGCGTCAGATGCAGTGGTATAATGCATGCCACCACTGGACTGTAGAGCAATGGAGACTCTGGAGTGATAAATCACACTTCTGTCTGGTGATGTCTGGGTTTGGCGGTTGACAGGAGAACAATACTTGCCTGACTGCATTGTGCCAAGTGTAAAGTTTGGTGGAGGGGGGATTATGGTGTGGGGTTGTTTTTCAGGGGTTGGCCTTGGCCCTTTAGTTCCAGTGAAGAAAACTCTTAAGGTGTCAGCATACCAAGACATTTTGGACAATTTCATGCACCCAAGTTTGTGAGAACAGTTTGGGGATGGCCCCTTCCTGTTCCAACATGAATGAGCACCAGGGAACAAAGCGAGGACCATAGAGACATGGATGAGCGAGTTTGGGGTGGAGGAACGTGACTGGCCTGCACAGAGTCCTGACCTCAACATGATAGAACACTTTTGGGATGAATTAGAGTGGAGACTACGAGCCAGGCCTTCTCGTCCGACATCAGTGCCTGACCTCACAAATGCGCTTCTGGAAGAATGATCAAACATTCCCATAGACACTCCTAATCCTTGTGGACAGCCTTTCCTGAAAAGCTGAAGCTGTTATAGCTGCAAAGGGTGGGCCAACTTAATACTGAACCCTAAGGACTAAGACTGGGATGCCATTAAAGTTCATGTGCCCCAATACTTTTGGCAATATAGTGTATGTAAGATGCACCCATGCAGGGGTACTGGGATGTTCATCTTACAGCAAAGCTTTGGCTGTCATAGTATGAGAAGAATTTGGGACAGGGAAGGGGAAATCTTGCCTCTATGGATGCACACAAAAGTAAAGATCATGCTGGGAATGAATCTCTCTCTACTCCTTCAAAATATTTTTAAAAAAAATCAGTGGGTTCCACTTTGAAAAGTACTTTATACAAAATACATTTCCCCACCCTCACACAATTGTGAAATGTAAACCTCAAATTTTAAGTCAGCCTGCTTCAACAGTGAGTATGTGACTGCAATTGTATATGACTAGCTGGAGGGTACATGTTACAGAACTTTTGCACCCCGTAGTGAATTCTTCAGAGGAAATATTCAAAACTCAAGCTGGTGATAAGTGAAACACTGAACTTAGCCTGTAAAGCTGCCTACAAGCTTTACAGATCTGAATGGATAGACTTCTAAAGATCTACCAACAACTATGTAGTGAAAATGCCTGCCTTGTTGAATCCAAAAAGGAGATTGTACTAGGGTTATGTAATCAATTTTTCACATGTATGATTAGTTTTAGTACCCCTAATATGGCTCATTACTGGGGGGGGGGGGGTTATAAGCAGGGTCATACAAGTTCAGGCCTATTATCTTATTATGTTTTATCTTGGGTGGAGTTGCTCTTTAATGTATAGGTTACCCAGTTATCCCACACCAGTAGTTACTAAGAAGTACAGCTATTGTAGTATTACTGTTTATTGTACCTAGTATTATCCCCAGTACAACAACTTAGTCACTATATTAGTCTGTGTTGGATAAAACAAAGCCAGTGCATGCACAAGATGATTACCATTGGAATATAGCTCTCATCCTCTTCTCCTGAGACAGGATTGGCAAAGATATTTGCTGAGCTAATACAGTCGCTTTCTGGGGAGATAAAGCTGGTCCGATTACTAGGAAGAAAAACATGGAAGAGGTCAGACAAGCATTTTACAGATGCTCTGAAATGCAGCCAACTCCTGACATTGCACATATGTCCCATAAACATGCCCTGCAGGAATAACAATATAAAAGTGAGGTCCGCTGGCAAAGAGTCAGCATGAATCAGACACCACCAAGATAGGCATCTAGATGGTAAACAGCGGCCGGCCAGTCATTCAGACAAATGGCTTTATGAAGGTTGTCCACCCAGTGCAATACACAGCAGACATAATGCGTTTGTCTGCAATGCACCGAGCAGCTGTGTCTCCATGCTATATTTATTTGTTTCTCTTCCAAAGGTTGGGCCTGATTCATACCTTACTGCTTATTTCTCTTCTCTTTGTCATATTTGCTTTATGAGACACCAGGGGCCCTTGTATTGAACTGATCATCTGCTGCCAATGTTCAGGTTTGCAGCTGTGCTGAACACTGACATACAAGCTTCCATGAAGTGCTGTTTACAAAGCACTAAAAGGATGATAAATATTAGTATAAGTAAACACTAAAAGCGTATTAGGAGTGATAACAGCAGGCCCCAAGTGTCACCAAGATGGGTGTGGCTGATATTGAGACGTCATCGGTATCATTACTAGGCAACACTTTAATTGTACGGTGTATAACTAACAATTATTACAACAGGAATCTGTCATCTTCAGCAAAATATACTATCAAGACAAACGGCACCCACAACGATACAATGACTCAGCCAAGGTCTCCTAAATAGACAGTCTGAAATAATGTAAACATTTTTCATCATGATGTGCGTTTGGTTTGCAGATCATCATTGTTATTTTCTCAGTTTCTTTCTACAATCATAACATTAACATAGCTGAACATCAAGTTATCAAAACTAGAGTGGAAATGTACTTAATAAAACACAAGGAGCTTCATGTACAAACTAGTTTAACCAGTTGTGAACCTTTAAATGTATGAGGTATACCACAAAAAAAAAATCATCTCTTGGGTATATCCTCATCCTTCTCCCAGGATGCAGCAAAATCACCAAATACTACATTGGTAGCCATGTGAGGCAATCTATAGACGTTTTTAGAAGGCCCACATCATAACACCAGCCCTAGTTGAGGCGAAAATTTCTCAGTTGCTCTGGACCTCTAAAAATAGGGCCTAACATTATTTATTAAGTCTGACTATGATCCAGAACTTTTATATCTGCATGGCCATACTGTAGGACCTTAAGTGATATTGTATGTGACATCTACAACCCCAGCATACAACTGCATAAAAGCATAGAAGACTGAAAGAAGAAAAAAAAAGAAAACTAAGTGGTCCATCAAGCAGTCGAAACATACCAGGGAATAGAGCAGTTGAGAGCTTTCGATCACAAAATTGTACACCTGTTATGACCAATGTACAAGGTTGGTTTGTCACTAAGAAAGACAGGTAGCTAATACTATGGTAAACAAAAGCAAAACAGGGCGCACTCTCTTTGTGCATTACCAAGGTGAAACACGAGTTTATTTGAAAGCATAAAAATGCATACTCACGAGCCAGGGAAAAAGGGAGTATGTATCCCGAAATGCGTTCGCCTACCACTTTGGACCGGCATCATGGACTCTATATTTCTGTTTTTATCCCCCTTTGCTTTGTGAGTATGCATTTTTATGCTTTCAAATAGAGTCCATGATGCCGGTCCAAAGTGGCAGTAGATCCTTGGTGAGGTAAGCGAACGCATTTTGGGAGACGTACTCCCTTTTTCCCTGGCTCGTGAGTATGCATTTTTATGCTTTCAAATAAACTCGTGTTTCACCACAGTAATGCACGAAGCAGGGGCGGACTGACAACTCATGGGGCCCCTGTGTCCTTGCCCAAACTCAAAAAGCCTATGAAAAGGGTACTATGGGCATCTCATGGGGCCCCCTACTGACCCCAAGCCCTCGGGCACTGCCCGAGTTTCCAAATGATCAGTCCACCCCTGGCACGAAGAAAGTGCGCCCTGTTTTGCTTTTGTTTACCAGTATCAAGATTTCCCGATCTTCTAAAGGCTGCACCTCAACCAATGACAGTTCCAGTCATCCCAGTCAGCATGAAGATTTGAGCGCTGGTTTTGTTTGTTCATTTGGATAGCTAATACTATGGGGTTGATTTATTATAGCTGGAAAGTGCAAAATCTGCTGCAGCTCTGCATAGAAACCAATCAGCTTCCAGTTTTTTTTTTGTCAAAGCTTAAAGGATAAGTTCACTTTTCGTAACATGTCATATTCAGGGTATAACATGTAACATGTTATGAAAGGACCGGCCCCCGCTCCCCCCTAATCCCCCATTGTGACAGCTAGTGGGGGATCTTCACCTCCCTCTAGCTGTCACAAATTTTAAAAAATGTGGTCGTGTGGGGCTCCGTCCACCTGGCCATGTCACTCGTTCACAGTATTCTGTGAATGTGAAAACTACAAGTTCTGACAGCCTACAAGCTGTCGGCTTGTAGTTCTCAATTAACTACCACAGAGCTGTTGAGTGTTGTGGTAGTTCATAGATTCTGTCAGTGTGTATCTGCTTGCACGTATGAGGTGTGAGCACATAGATACACCGACAGGTCTGCAGGAGTTCTACATGGCACCAGTAATTAGCTGATCACTGGTGCAATGCTTTCCAGGCTCCCAAAAGAAAGCATAGTACATTTATTATTTTTTCGTTAAAAGGTGAACTTATCCTTTAATTGAGCAAGCTGAAGTTAGAAGCCGATTGGCTATCATGCACAGTTGCACCAGATATTGCGCTCTCCAGGTTTAGTAAATCAACCCCTCTATGTAGACACCTGAATAACTGCATAGCTGGTAACAATTGTCAACTCATCCCTTTAGGTACTTAAATTCACATATTATACAGATACTGTATCATAAATCGTTAGATCAACTGAGCCATCATGATTTACCATGGGAAAATGAAGCATGCTTGTCCTGCGGTGATAGGGTGCCTGCATGGATGTACAATCACATAGCAAATTGGGATCCCCAAGTGTACCCAGCAAATCATGCACTGATGTTTAATGCATATAGTGTGCTCTCTGTTCTAATAGGGTGCATTAAGTAATGTATATGTCAACGTTATAATTGAAAACAAAAAAAAAACAATACAAAGTAACTGTAATAAGACAAGCACAATAATTATCCATTAAGGAATGAAATATGCAAAGTATGTTATGCTGTTGCAGCAAAAAAAAAGTAATTGAATGTGTGGGTATTTGTCATTGGTATATCTATTTTACGCACCAGTGTATAGAATCTCATACCCTGGCTAGTACATATCCTTCTACCCATTGGCACAGAGATATGTGCCTCCCCATACTCCCGTTTGCAGAGATCTTTAGGTTCCTATGCACCATACAATAGGTAGTAATACATTTTACACATGTTGGTGCACTGTGGATTCATCCATTGTGAATGGCACCCCCAAACCCACCTTTATTGCAGTGCAGCAGACGTACCATGTGTTTGTGTTGTGCCAGTGAAAGTTGCAGCAGGGGAGATTTTTGGTCCATTGGGGTGTGCTAGGCAGCCTGTTAAATAAACTGCCATAGACTACCCTTGTATGACTTAGTGTTTAGGCTTTTTATTGCATTATCTATTTATTATTTCAGGTACTTGTATAGTGCAGTCAATTTATGCAGCGCTTTACACACACACACACACGTATATTGTGCATTCACATAAGTCCCTAACCCTCAAGGGGCGTACAATCTAAGGTCCCTAACTTACATTCATACACATACTTTGGCCAATTTAGACGGGATCCAATTAACCTACCAGCATGTCTTTGTAACACTCACAGGCACAGGGAGAACATGCAAACTCCAGGCAGGTGGTGCCGTGGCTGGGATTCGAACCAACCACCCTAGTACTTATTATTACACAAGGTGTCCCTCTTTATCATTTCAGAAATTTGGGAGGTATGACTATAGAAATTGACAAGGATGTTGCTTTACAGCACAGAATCTACTGAAAAACCCAATTCACCAAATAAACCTTTTACTGCAATTTTCGCTGCTCTGGTACAGTTTCCCTGCAGTGCTGGTGCAGCGCTGTGTACCCACACTTTCCCACTCCTTCAGCCGCCATGTTGCATCTTTCAGGCAATTACACTAACAATTTACAAGGAATTAATAGATGGACTGAAGAGTAAATGTATGCATAAATAACTGCCTGAACTCAGCTACACTTTTATTTAAATTGACTGCCAGGAATACAATGAAAAATCTCTGTTAATAGCAAGAGAATGGCATGCCCATATCAAAGATGTCTAATTTAGATACAAGCCACACTCTGAACAATATTGAAAGGCATCAAGCAGTTTACATTACTCAAATACAACAGCACAAAAACAAAACAAAAAAACACAACACAAAAAGGATAAAGTATGGACTACTTACTAAGGCACTGTCCACGTTCTTGTAATTGGTGCATGTTCTCTTATTGTGGAAAGGTTCCGCAGATCCAGGGGAGGTGGGCGCACTGCAGACACAAAAGTTTGGAGTTAAACTGTGTTATAGAGAGATGTTCAATGGAACGTCTAGAACGCCAGAAAGACCAAGGTGATTTTTCATGAATTGTCTATTGTCTTTTTAAACATTCTGTGCTAAATCTCAACTCCCTGCTTTATAGTAAAATGCCACTGACAGGACTGAAAAGAGGACCAGAAAAATCTGTGGCCTATGCTTGGCCACAAAGGACCCAATCTTGTCCCAATCCAATGGCAACAATCTGGTGAGAAAGGGGTCCAAATAGCATACCCAATAGCTGTTTAACAGATGATTGTCATCATATGTTGATAACCACCAATCAAAAATAAGAATAATTTAATTTATTAAGCACAACTTACAAATATAAAGGATAAAAAATCAAACGCTTAGCAACTGAAATTTTGTGAGCTAGACACGAAAAAAAAGTTTAGGGAACAACATGTTATCAATGTCTTAGACATAACCCTTTTATCCATGGGTCTGTCTGCCCCCTCAGATAGTGGCCCCCATAAAGGGGCCCCTTATGCATGCATGCACAATTGGACATCCCCTGTCATTACTGAAGCATACTCCCAATCTCCTGAATACTTCCCCTCTGTGGATTGGTTATGCAGCATGCATTCGCAGTAGGACTTCTCCTGTGTCTTCTCTCTGTGCTTGTGAATTTTATTGCCTAACATCTGCATGCCTACTGAGGCAAACCCTCACTAATGACCTACTGAAAACAGCACACCCCCACTAGTGACCTACTGCAATGTGCACACCCCCAGTAGTGAGCTGCTAGAATCTGCACACCCCCAGTAGTGAGCTGCTAGAATCTGCACACCCCCTTTAGTGACCTACTAGAATATGCACACGTGAGTTAGTGACCTACTGCAATTTGCACATCCCCACTAGTGACCTACTGCAAACTGCACACCCCTACTAGTGACCTACTGCAATCTTCACCCCCCCTCTAGTGAGCTGCTGCAATCTGCACACCCCCACTAGTGACCTACTAGAATATGCACACCCCCATTAGTGACCTACTGCAATCTGTATACCCCACTAGTGACCTACTGCAATCTGTATACCCCACTAGTGACCTACTGCAATCAATACATCCCCACTAGTGACCCACTACAATCTGCACATCCCCACTAGTGACTTACTGCAATCTGCACACCCACTACATAGTTACATACGTAGTCTGGCTGAAAAAAAAAACAAAGTCCATCCAGTTCAACTAAAAAAAAAAAAAAAAAAAAAGTTATAATCCTACACCCACAGTGGATCCAGAGAAGGGCACCCCCCCCCCCCCCCGCGCAAAAGCAGGGGAGAAAATTATTTTCTGATCCCCTGAGAGGCAATCAGATAGTCCCTGGATCAACTTTACCTATAAATGTTAGTATCCAGTGATATCATGTGTATCTAGGAAAGAATCCAGGTCTTTTTTAAAACAATCCACTGAGCTGGACAGAACCAGGCTCAGACTCTTCAGGGAGTCTATTCTACATTTTCACAGCTCTTACTGTGAAGAAACCTTTCTGTATTTGGAGATTAAATCGCTTTTCCTCCAGTGCCCCCTTGTCCTCTGTGATGACCTCAGGGTGAATAACTCTACACCTAGTTCACTAAATGAACTAATGTATTTACCGTATACATGTTGATCATATCCCCCCTTAATCTCCTCTTCTCAAGCGAGAATAAATTCAGTTCCTCTAATCTTTCCTCATAGCTGAGCTCCTCCATGCCTCTTTGGTTGCCCTTCTCTGCACTCTCTCAAGTTCCTCAATGTTCTTTTTGTGAATTGGTGTCCAAAACTGAACTGCATATTCCAGATGAGGTATTACTAATGATTTGTACAGGGTAATATGATATCTCTCTCTCTGGAGTCTATACCTCTTTTAATACAAGAAAGGATTTTGCTCACTTTAGAAACCGCAGCTTGGCATTGCATGCCATTATTAAGCTTGTGATCTACCAGAACTCCCAGATCCTTCTCCACCATTGATTCCCTCAGTTGTACCCCCCCTAGTGAATATGTTATAAATATTCTTAGCCCCCAAGTGCATAACCTTACATTTATCAACACTAGTGACCTACTGCAATCTGTACATCCCCACTAATGGCCAAATGCAATCTGCACACTCTACTAGAGACCTACTAGAATCTGCACACCCCCATTAGTGACCTACTGAAATCCACACATTCTACACTAGTAACCTACTGCAAACTGCACACCCCCACTAGTAAGCTGCTGGAATCTGCACACCCCCACTAGTGACCTATTAGAATATGCACACTCCCATTAGTGACCTACTGAAATCTGCACACCCCCTACTAGTAACCTACTGCAATCTGCAAACCCCCATTAGTGACCTACTGCAATATGCACATTTCTTCCTTGTTGCAGTTTGTACTTACAGCACTCAAATCTTTAGTATGCTTTGACAAAGTAAACAGCAGCCTCTGAAATGTAACTTTTTATGTCCACTTACTCTTTGCATAGGCTGCACTTTAAAGTGGAACCACACTGTATCTGAGCACTATAAACCAAAGCACAATTTAATTCATATTTAATATTCAAAGCACACTCCCCATTCCATCCATGTCTCCATGCTTTATTTTGCCGAGAAATCACTGGAAAAAACACTCCCCTATCATTTCCGGTTGTGGACATTTTGAGTACGGGCAAATGAATCATGTATCATTTACTTCCTGGAGTCCATTTGCCCTTAGCTCAGGCATGCAGACAGGAGGATGTGATTAGCTGAGAAAACCCCACCTCCCCTCCTGAAGACTCCTGATGTCAGTACTAGGCTCGTTGGTTCAAATCCCAACCATGGCACCACCTGCCTGCAGTTTGCATGTTCTCCCTGTCTTTGTGTGGCTTTCCTCCGGTACTCTGGTTTCCTCCCACACTGCAAAGACATGCTGGTAGGTTAATTGGCTCCTGTTTAAATTGGCCCTAGTATGTGTATGTATGAACGTAAGATAGGGACCTTAGATTGTATGCTCCGTGAGGGTTAGGGACAGATGTGAATGTATACATGTAAAGCATTGCATAAATTGACGGCGCTATATAAGTACCTGTAAAGAATAAAATAAAGTACATAATTTGCCTAGGCAGGGAAACCAGGAAGTAACTAAAGAAATGTAAAAAACATGATTTACTAATATTAGCAGCATAAAGAATGAAAATAGTCAATGTTAATTGATAGAATGAAGTTCCAATTTAATAATTGGCTTTATCTCCTGAATTACAGTTTTTCTTTATGGCTATATTTTTCCCCAAGTTTATTTTTTTGCTACGGTTCCTCTAGCATCCAGCATCCAAGTGGCTTAATTGGAAGGACATTGTACCCTCTTTATTCCAGTCAGTGTAAACCTGTGAAGAGCAATGCAACAGGTTTACTTTAACCTATTCATCAGCAGCATATACTCCCCTGCTGCTCTGTTCAAAAACTGGGTGCAAAGGAATGTCCTGTGTAAGTGAGGAGTCCCTAGAGATAAAGCTTACATATGCAAAGAAAAAATTATAAAAAGTACAGATCCTTACAGGTCCTATATTTATACTGAAGTAACAAGCTGAGAGGGAGCACACCACAAAGAAAATATATTCATAAAAACTTATTTAAAAAAATGGATTTTGCTCTACACCTCAACCAAAATCAACATAATTATACCCAACAAACATAAATGAACTGTATGTCTAGAAAATAATTAGTACTGACAGATATGACTTAAAAATTTCATTTATTGATTATACACCCAAAAACACAATGAACATACACAAATGAATCCATTAAAAATGAAGAGTCATGTCCTGAAATGACTGGAGTGTATTTAAACTGTAACTACACATATTTCCATCTGCTCAAATCAATACCAAATGACCAATCAGAGCTGAGAGCTCTCAGAGAAATAAAGGGGACAGTTATAAGGATAGATAAGGTGGCCTCCAAATAAAATCAGCATGCTGGACAAATATTCCCCAAAATCCATCCTCAAAACAGTTGGCTATATACTGTATAGGGTAAATTGCTGATAAGGTAGATCTGCCAATATATTTTGGGCCGAGGTTAAGCCAGATTGAACCCAATGTTCCTTGTGCTAAAAGTGGCATCAAATATACCTGCGCTTGAAATTTCATAGATGGACAAAGATAGGTACATGTTCTACAGTCACCATTGTCCATATTACAAGGAACAATTGGATGTGGTCCAGAGAAAAAAAACAGAACTTCTATGAAGGTGTACTAAAGATATATATTGGCACACATTAATTTCATATATCCGCCAACCTCCCTCGCACAACTGGACATAGAGGACATCCACATACACTTAGACTTGATTGACCAACACATGTAACAAATGTGTATCTCCGCCAAAATGCAGATCAGAGGCTTGGAGTAAAGTTTCAATGTAACAATGGTGGCCTTTTCGTATCCACAGTTTAATACAACTCAAATGTTGCCCTTCATGCTTGCAAGACAGGTATACATATCAATCGATTGGATAGTCCAAAAAGTTAGTTCTGATATGACTGATGCTCCGCTTGACCAGTTTCTCTTGACCCACCCGGCTGCATCAGAGACATATGCCTACATATGGTTATGGACTCCCTATGTGGATAGAACGAGTGTCCCTTCACTATCTCTTAGAATGGGCCAAATATTTCTCCATACGCAGAACTATTGTGTATTTCCTTGGCTGCTGGTGCTGAAAGGAATAATAGGAGAGTAGAAGAATAGTAAGTGTATGCTGAAGAGGGGTAAGGGAATAATATACACCTGCTGCTTTTCCCTGAATAGGCAAAGTGCAGGTTTGCTTTAAAGGGGAGAACCATTTACTTGTCACTGTTATCAGGAGAAAGGTGGCAGAGCATTCCAGCAACATTCCTAAAGCAGAGTTCTGGGCAAAAAAAAAAATTTGTGGCATGCAGTGGGGCTGTGCCCACAGTGCATGGGCTAACTGCTCGTTTGTGTCTAGGGGTGATCAGAGCAAAGATATACTTACCTAATCTGCTGATCCTCCAAGTGCAAGACCAGTCCCTGCCGCTTCTGCCCACTAGCAGTCCTGTGAATGGACGGTTCCTGACATCATGTCCATAGACCAGCTTTGGGCATGAATACGGCAGGAGCAGTCCACTGCAGGATGTTGGGGGAGCGCCATTTTTGGGAGCTTTGAAGGACAAAGTAAGCAGAGCCTTTCGGGGGCCCCCTGGACAAAATAAGCAGTTAACCCATGGGACAAAAAAAAAAAAAAAAAAAATTACATGGCGTTCTGCTTTAAAAATGCTGACCTATTTCTCTTATGAAGGATGCAGAACAGCGATAAAGAGATTCAGTATCAGAGAATAAAGCTTCTGATCATCTCCATAGGTAAAATTCCCAAGAAGGATATACCCACAGGTGACAATACACATAAAGGTGAGGAGTTCACCCTGTTTTTTGTTAAATGAGGAAAACCCATTTAGTGTCGATATAAGAAAGAAGAAGAAACGATATAACTTTACTGGCTAATTGGTTCTTTTATTCTCTAGTGTGAAGGTTTGAGTTCCATTAGTGATGTACTTATTCTGTCGAGAGTATGTTATAATTAATACCACGGTGGTGGGAGGTGAAATCAAAAGAGATTGCTTTCAATAACAGCACAACGTCTTTTCTTAACTCAAACTATTCCAAGAATTAGAATAGCATTTCTCTCGCTTCTGTTGGTAACTCTACAAAAAACTCTGCATCGACATAAATAATATTTTAATGCAGGCAACACAAGTTAAGAAGCCATTAAAGCCTTTTGGTTTGTAAAACAAACTGTTTAAAAGAAAATTGCTTCTTTGATAAAAGCCCCCCTTGTGTGAAAGAGAACTTGGCAATTATCACCAACATATACAGTATGTAAGGGATTCTGTGAAGGACCTGCATTCCTTACAAACAAGCAGTGGGCTTCTCAAAGAATAACATATGAAATTTACTTAATGTCAAAAAAGTATCTATCTCCTAAAGCAGGCAATTAGACTCAAGAGGTCATGTGTAAATATAGGTTGGGAAATAAAAAGAAATACAGTGCTGTAGGTTGCTGTGGGCAACACAAGCTTTCCTTTCTCTTCCTCCGCTTTTTTTAAATAAGGCCTGCTAAGATGGATTTCTAAGAAAACCAGATGCTTGTTAGTTCATGCTTGGCAACATTTACAAATAATTTGCAGAAATATGTTCCTGGCAGTCGAGTCATGGAACTATGTTATACACTGTACAATCTACTTTTGATCGACATTAGGGTAGTCTGTGAATGTCTAACATGTTACATATATAGGGTCACTATGAATCGACATTGAACCTGGAATGCCTAGTTGTAAATCAAGGGATTTGGTACAATATCAGTCCTAGTTCACTTTTATGATGCAGATCATTAAAGGTAGGTCATACTTATCATGATAATAAGGTTTTTGATTTGATATTGGCTCAAATTCTAGCAGCTCCTAGATGTTTATTGTGTTCAGTGCTCCCTGAAACAACAATTACAATTCTGGCTGTCACTATTTTTTTTGAAAAAAATGTAAGGTGTACCCATTTTTTACCAGTTGGACACTGGAGAAAGAATAGAAGGTGCCAAGTCTCTTGCTTTTGTCTGTATGCATAGCAGCCATAGGACATTGAAAACCTAACAGAGCTTCTGACATTTCCCTATGCTACAAAAAGGTTTCTGTGCTGCTATTGTTGGTCACATTGGCAAGATTCCCCATTACTTCCTGTTCCTCTGGTCCCATGTCAGCAAGACAGAAAATCAAGGAGAAATTTCATCAAAGCAAATCAAGGCCAGAACTGGATCTAGCCTATTTGATCTGGGGGTTCAGTAAAAAAATAATCAGGGGGCATAATGCCAACACTGTGTGTGAGTCACTGACAGTCTGTAACACAGTGTAACAACCTGGGAAATACTGTGAAAAGTATACCTTATGGCGCCGCTCCAAGTTATGGATGGAAGGAAAAGGATCATCTCTCCGGTAAGTGAGAAGAGGGGAGCATGAGTTCAAGCGATTCCATTGTCAGCCAATACAAGTGAAAGGGTGGATGATGCTCAACCGATCCCAGGAGTCTAATGTTGAGGAATGGCCTCAGTCGCCATTCTGACCATGCCCTCTGATGCGTTTTGCCCCGTTCACCGGGGCTTGGTCACAGAGCTGTTAACAAGCCCCAGTGGACAGGGGCAAAACACGTCAGAGGGCTGACCAGAATGACAGCTTAGGTCATTCCTGAACATTGGACTCCTGGGATTGGTTTAGCAGCGTCCATCCCTTAACCTGGGAAACATTATTATGTATTAGGTTGTCATTAGATTAGGGTGACTCATCAGAGTCCCCTTTTACATCAGGTTCCCATTATAGTGACCTCTTACATCAGTATCCCTAATAGAGTACCCCCTTACATCAATTGTCCCCATCAGAGTTACATATGATCAGTCATCCCCATTAAAGTGCTCCCCGACATGAGGTGTCCCCATCAGAGTGCCCCCTTACATGGATTGTCCCCTTCTTATGTCAACTGTCTGCATCTGACTGGCTCATGGATCAGTGGATCCATTCTCAGAGACTGGGGGGGGGGGGGGGCACAACTAAAACCTGGGGGGGCAAAGCCCACCCCACCACCCTCGTAGATCCGGCCCTGATTCAAGGCAGCAATAAAAACTTTCCAACACTATCATACTGTGTCCAAAACTTAAATAAATGTTTTGACTGGAATTGTTTTAGCAATGACAAACCATATATTGGAACTGAAAAGATAACATTTAATATCACTATGTTTATTAAGATTTACAAAACAGCAATGCAACTTACTCTTTCTTCGTGGCTTTAGGTCCCGATTTACAGGAGGTGGTTCCAGGTCTGTGGGGAGATCTGGCAAAGGACTGGAAACCTTGGAGTTAACTGATGCAGGGAAGCTGAAGGCTGCAGTTACTGGGCTCATAGGTATATATCCGTCTGTACTACAGTCTGACTCTGAACATGGTGGGGAAGCATTTGGGTTCATGGGGACATAGCTGTCATCTGAGCAGTCTGAAGCGAAGGAATGCTGCGGTGTAAACCTGGGCTAAAATACAAAATAGACGTTATTATCAATACTGTGCTTTCATTAGTAAAGAACTGATCATAGGCCATAATACACATCAAAGATCAATAACTACAGCAATTGGTGATTATATTTAGCAGTGTTACATAGTCATATGACTAATACACACAATGAAATATTTGATTTCTGAAGGAAAGGTGACCCCTGGAAGAGTTTACCCTTTCGAGACTCAACTAACCAGCTGCACACAGACTTAAAAATAATCAGATGTAAGTTGCTGGGTCCGACCAAAAACACTGAGCAGACCCAAGCTCACTTGCAGTCTTCAAATCACATTTATTTAGTCTACAAATAACTGACCACAGAGATCCTAAGTGTAGGGATCACTGCCAGTGTAGTGGAAACTGGAAAAGCTCTTTAAAAGGGACTTTTATGAGAAAAAAGTGGGAATATCTTCGTGTAGTAACATTTTTCTCAGGACAGATATGGTAATATATTGCCAAGATTCTCTGTAGGGCTTCTTAGTCTCATCTTAGTAGTTCACCTTCAGTCCGCCAAGCACAAGGATCCACCATATACACATATATGCAACCTCTGAGGACTGATTGGGTCTGCTTTTACTATTCAGAAGATTGATCCTGCCAGTCCCTACATCATCCTCGATTGACTTCCATGTCCTTACCACTTAATCATTATCTTGTCCTCATCTCCTATTGATCCCAATTAGATGTCTTTGACTTCATGTTCTTTCACTTTACTGGTTATCTGAGTGTGTGGAGTGTGTGTGGAGTGTGTAACTGTGTGCCCGGGCGGGTCTTTTACTATATGGCAACGTTGTCATGTTTTTATGGTGCAGGGTGGAGGGCATTGTTGGTTTTTGTACTTGGTATGTCATTTTCAATAAATACGGTGTTTGAAGCCGCAGCTTTCTTCTCTTGAGGACTTCTTTTCCAGTGAGTTCTTTACTTACAGGGTTTCTTTTTACCGCCAAGCACTTCAGCTGCAGGTGTATTGTGGCGATATGATTAATATGCTAATTGATTCACATTTTGTCCAGGAAGCCAGGAGGTATAGAGTGACAACCCTGGCTGATGTTTTGGTTGTGGACTGTTGTGGTTTCTATAACATTTAAAGCAAACATGCAATTTTAAACACTGACATTTATGTGGTGTCCTTTCACCACCCAATTTTTTTCTGCCACGTCATGTAATAAACTTCCCACCTGTCACTAGGTCACTATTTTAGTTTCAAGTTATGTGCAAAAGAAAAAACAAACATTTGAAGATGAGCTTCAGTTCTTGGCAACAATAGATGTTAACTGAATAAATGCAATTCCACAGCTGACCACTAGGAGCCTCTACTACATTCTGAAAAGTTACAGGTGTCACTGTAGATATTGTGGGCACATTAAAGTCTAGCAGTTTTTAAAGCGTACATTTACTAGGTGACGGGGGCATACATTTACTAGGTGACGGGGGCATACATTTACTAGGTGACAGGGGCATACATTTACTAGGTGACGGGGGCATACATTTACTAGGTGACGGGGGCATACATTTACTAGGTGACGGGGGCATACATTTACTAGGTGACGGGGGCATACATTTACTAGGTGACGGGGGCATACATTTACTAGGTGACTGGGGCATACATTTACTAGGTGACAGGGGCATACATTTACTAGGTGACAGGCCAATACATTTACTGGACGACGGGGGCATACATTTACTGGACGACGGGGCATACATTTACTGGACGACGGGGGCATACATTTACTGGGCCACGGGGGCATACATTTACTGGGCCACGGGGGCATACATTTACTGGGTCACGGGGGCATACAATTACTAGGCGACGGGGGCATACAATTACTGGGTCACGGGGGCATACAATTACTGGGTCACGGGGGCATACATTAACTGGGCGACGGGGGGCCTACAACTACTGGGCGACGGGGGGCCTACAACTACTGGGCGACGGGGGGCCTACAACTACTGGGCGACGGGGGGCCTACAACTACTGGGCGACGGGGGGCCTACAACTACTGGGCGACGGGGGCATACAACTACTGGGCCACGGGGGCATACAACTACTGGGCCACGGGGGCATACAACTACTGGGCCACGGGGGCATACAACTACTGGGCCACGGGGGCATACAACTACTGGGCCACGGGGGCATACATCTACTGGGCCACGGGGGCATACAACTACTGGGCCACGGGGGCATACATCTACTGGGCCACGGGGGCATACAACTACTGGGCCACGGGGGCATACAACTACTGGGCCACAGGGGCATACAACTACTGGGCCGCGGGGGCATACAATTACTGGGCCGCAGTGGCATACATTTACGGGGCCGCAGTGGCATACATTTGCTGGGGCCGCAGTGGCATACATTTGCTGGGGCCACAGTGGCATACATTTGCTGGGGCCACAGTGGCATACATTTGCTGGGGCCACAGTGGCATACATTTGCTGGGGCCACAGTGGCATACATTTGCTGGGGCCACAGTGGCATACATTTGCTGGGGCCACAGTGGCATACATTTGCTGGGGCCACAGTGGCATACATTTGCTGGGGCCACAGTGGCATACATTTACTGGGTCACAGGTGCGTACAATTACTGGGTCACAGGGGCATACAATTAGTTGGTCACAGGGGCATACAATTAGTTGGTCACAGTGGCATACATTTACTGGGTCACGGGGGCGTACAATTACTTGGTCAAGGGCGTACAATTACTGGGTCACAGTGGCATCAGGGGCAGACTGACAACTCATGGGGCCCCCGGGCAATAGGGGATCATGGGGCCCCTGTGTCCTTGCCCAAACTCAAAAAAGTCTATGAAAAAGGTACCAGGGGCATCTCATGGGGCCCCCTACTGACCCCGGGCAGTGCCCGAGTTTCCAAATGGTCAGTCCGCCCCTAAATGACATACATTTACTGGGTCACCGTGGCATACATTTACTGGGTCACAGTGGCATACATTTACTGGGTCATGGGCGTACAATTACTAGGTCAGAGGGGCATACATTTACTGGGTCACAGGCGTACAATTACTGGGTCACAGTGTCATACATTTACTGGGTCACGGTCGTACAATTACTGGATCAGAGGGGCATACATTTAGTGGGTCAATGTGGCTGCCACTGCTGACCTTCATTTAAAACAAATGCTAGCTGCCTGACTGCCAATGCCTTCAGTTCTTTAAAGCTATTTTTTTCTAGGAGTCACATAGGGCTACCATTGTCAAAAACCTGTTTAGGATCCTAGTTTTTTGACCAGCTGGGTTCAATAAGGTCTGAGTCACTGACCTGAAACACGTCAGATTAAAGTCAGACATCCTTATTTGCATACATGTTCCACGTGTGGGATGGTAAGCAGACAGGCAGCATTTTCAAAATGAGAAGTAGCAATGACAGCCTCAATGCCTCTCTCAGGATAGGTTGCCTTTAACATGCAGCAAGGAAAATCAAAGTAAATTCATAACTCCAGCCTTTTCCAGGTCAGTGACTCCATGACTCAGAACGATAGTAATATTATTGGATCAGTATGTCAGCCAGGCAATCCGCATTTTCAGAAGCATCTAGATCCTAGCAGTAGCTATCAGACATGTTCCCCATTGAAAAAAAAAAACTGAGACCCAGACATCTTATCAAGCTATTGCCTTTTAAATTCTTATTCATTTTTTAAAATTATTATATTGTGACTTATTGTATAGCAAGGTAGTCTCAAACCTCCTGCTATATTACTAGAATATAAAATGCAAAAAAAAAAAAAAAAAACACAACAGGAACAGTTAGAAACCTTCATAAAAGGACACAGCAGGTGTATAGAGCTAAGACATCATGTAAATATCAAATGAAAATGTACTATACCAACCAGATTTAAGCTAAGCCTCTTGTCCCTACTTCGTAACGAGCAGTCTTCCACATCACCTGAAAGAGAGAATATTTCAATGAGCAAGAATACAATACTTATTTTTAAAACTAACTTTATTGCATAGCAAGAAGCAGAAGCAATAATCCATCTGTAAATATAATTATCATTGGGTGGATATTAAAAACATACATCTGTGTACAATAAAATGAAATAAAATATATAAAAGTAATAGGGATGTTTATCATGAAGGTGCACCCTGATCAATGGTATCAACACAAATTTAGTAGCACTGCATTAGATGAATAAGCATCCATTAACTTGAAGCATAATGTAATTCCAGACAAATAACAGCCATTTCTGTGAAAGGAAAAAAAAAAAAAAAAGTTTTCAGGGTCCTTATGTCTCCAACATTAATGCCATAGTATCCTATACATTAAAACAATTAAGAGGAACACCTTGAAGGAGCTTAGAAGAAAAATGATGACGTATGAAGTGCGCCGCCCATCGGACATATAGGGAAGGGGGGTCCAAAAAGGGAAGGGGGGGTGTCACTGGTGCCAGAGTAAAATAAGCCCCAATGTTGGTGTCAGTGGTTAAACACATGTTGTTGGTATCATTAAGATAGAATACTACATCAGTGGTACCAATGAGTATTTGATTATTTTGCTGTGTCATAATAGTGGGGTGAGGCACTGGCACAGCACAGACTCCAAAACTTGATAAATAGGAGGGCTTCAGAAATTGATGAAAACTTGCTAGGTTATCTATAGAGGTCTCAAAAGCTAGACCAATAAAATAAACAGAAACAGAGTAATGTCAGAACTTTGTAAATCCACTTTTTTTTTACAGAGTTAGTTATTTAAAATATTAGAAGTGTGGCCAATGCTACAGAAGCTGTACTTCTGTACTTTTTGGATGTACTGCTTTTGTGGGTCACAGGAATAAACTTACTTTTGTACTCCTGCACTCAGAGTCAGCCTATAGCGGGCTATTACCCGCTGTCAGCTGAAGGAGCAGATCAGCTCCAGGTTCTGGAATGATCCCAAAAAATATTGTTGGGATACACCCAGCTGCCTTATTGACAACTGGCTCCATCTCCCTGCATGTGGCTGGGAGCCCAAGTCATTTGCATCTGCCCCCTCTCCAGTGAGGGGCATAGCTGGAGAGTGGTGACTGACAATACCTGCTCTCCACACCAAGCAGACTGAAAACTTAGCAACCAGTGGTTATGTCATCACTCAGTTCTCAGTCTTAGGAGTTAATCTGTCAAATTTGTTTCATAAACCCATACTCCTTTAAAGCCTATGTGCAAAACAACCCAGAAAAATCCGCACAAGGGGCATAACTTGCTGACAGTGGGATGTGTCCCTTGTGCTGATGCCTCTTCTTTAATTTGAAGTCCACCGACGTCCATGCCCTCCCCCACCCATGCCGCCATAAGCTTCTAGTACGGTGGGGGTTAATATATCTAAGGGTCTGTTACAGAGATTGACTATGCCCGCCCTTTCAACCTAGCCCCGCCATCCGCCATTCACAGAAGCCGTACTACAGCTTCTATGAGTATAACAGGATCTAAGAATGGAGAGGGCGGACGATTGATATATCTATGAGATCTTACTTGTATTAATCCCTGCAGCACTACAAGAATAAGGTGTGGGGGCGCATGGATGGACGGGAAGAGGAGTTCAAAGAGAAATCATCACAAGGTACACTTCCTACTGACTGTAAGTTTTGCTACTTTGGAGAGTGATTTGCATTGTTGTCTCTCCTTTAGGATGATATCTGCCAAACGTGGGTACCATAAGCCTAGACAAGGAGTGAGGTAGAATCTGGAACTGGCGAACAACATAACTACATTACATTAGGTAGCAGTTTGGCAGTGGTAAAAGTTGCTTCACATGGCTTAATTTGCAGAGGAATAAGAAATTCACATTTTTTTCCAATCACTAAAATGACCATTAATGTTAATCATACAAGGTTTAGGGTAAGAAGTTCCTTGTTTATGAAGAAAGTCCTCAAGAAAAAGAGTCCAGTCACACTATGCTCACAGGTGTACATTTACACACATTGAGACACACTGCATTAAAGGCTAATTAAAAAAAAATGCACATCTTTTTGCAGGTAAAAAAATGTGAATTTATTATTTTTTTTTATGCTGGAGCCTGTACAGCATTACACCGGCGATCAGCAGATCGTAAGTACAATGCAAGGCTCCTTCAGACTCTCAGTACACTGTCTGCCCTTACCTAACACTAGCAGGCAGCTACTGAATTGCAGGAAGAATTAAGGAACTACATGAGCGCTTACTAGTGCTCTAGCGGCTTATTGAGAACTACAAGCCGTCGGTCGCAGCAGCCAACAGTACTTCAGAAGGTAGTTCATTCATTCACAGAACTTTGTGAATGAATGATGTGACCATGTGGGTGGAGCCCTGCAAGGCTGTGTTATTTTTAAATAGTAACAGCAGATGCAGGGAGAGGATCCCCCACCCGCTGTCATGGGGAAGAGGGCATCAGAGGGAGAGGAGGTAGGAGCTGGAACCCAACATAGATTGGCAGCACACCTTAAAGTGGTTGTAAAGACAGAAGTTCTTTTTTTGTTTTTTTTACCTTACTGCAGTCTATTCAGTAAGGTAAAAAACCTTCTGCATGCAGCTTCCCCTGCAGCCCCCCTAAATACATACCTGTGCCTGTTCTCAATCCAGTAATGTGCACGAGACCCAAGGCTCTCAAACCTCTCTGCCTCCTCATTGGCTCAGATACAGCAGCGCAGGCTCCTGCTGCTGTCAATCAGAGCAAGTAACAAAGGAGTGGAGGCCGAGCCCTGTTCTCCATGTCTTATAGACATACACAGCAGGGCTCGGGAGCAAGCACGAACAAGTGCCCCCATAGCGAGTGGCTTGCTGAGGGGGCACTCAGCGGGGAGCAGGAGCCAAGAAGAGGAGGATCCATGCTGCACTGTGCAAAACCATTCCACAGAGCAGGTAAGAATGGCATGTTTGTTATTTTAAAAACAAAGCTTTACAATCACTTTGTGATGCGCTGGCTAAAACTGGTAAAACTGTTAAGAACCACAATCTACCTACTGTAGTTCCATGCAATAACATGCGAAGGAGCCCAGAGTGTTGTAAAGTCCCGTGGTATCTGCTCACCATTCAACTGTCATTTTCACAGTGCAGGCTAGATACAGATAACGCACTTATGGGAACCATTACAGTCTTTCTTACTCTCTTTTCTTGCTTGGGAGGTACAACAGATGGGTTAGTGGCATTGCTTTTAGCCAATAAATTGCTTCACTAGCTTTGAATAACTTCAGTGATTTGTATGTATTAGAGACTGCTTATACTATGTGAGAATCATAAGAAATACCACTGCATGCCGAACTGTATGCAACCAAGTGTTACATTTAGCAATGTGTATGTGGAATCTCTGACAGAACAATGTCACAAACAGTGCTTATTATACCATAAACATCAAAGCCTTTTACAGCTATCACTGGCTGAATTACATTTGAAGGATTATATCTGGCAGTACTAGGGTCATTGGTTCGAATCCCAACCACAGCGCAACCTGCCTGGAGTTTGCATGTTTTCCCTGTGCCTGCGTGAGTTTCCTCAGAGTACTCCGGTTTCCTCCCACACTCCAAAGACATGCTGGTAGGTTAATTAGCTCCTGTCTAAATTGGCCCTCGTATATGTACAGTTGTGTTCAAAATAATAGCAGTCAGACATCACTAACCTGATCACTGTTTTTGGTAGAAATGATATTTCCACATGACAAATAATTTACTAGCAGGTGTAGTAGAGTAATAGAAATCCAACAGTCCCAACAAGCATGACATGCATGCTGCTGATTCTGTGTAATTTAATCACTAATTGAAAGGGGCATGTTCAAAATAATAGCAGTGTGGAGTTCTATTAGTGAGGTCATTCATTCTTTGAAAAACAGGTGGCAATTATTGCCCTTATTTAAGGAAGGAAGGCAGCAAATGTTGTACATGCTGGTTACAGTGCATTTCTCTCTGAAATTCTGAGGAAAATGGGTCCTTCCAGACATTGTTCACAAGAACAGCGTACCTTGATTAAAAAGTTGATTGGAGAGGGGAAAACATATAAAGAAGTGCAGAAAATGATAGGCTGCTCATCTAAAATGATCGCAAATGATTTAAAATGGCAGCCAAAACCTGAAAGACGTGGAAGAAAGTGAAAAACTACCATTCGAATGGATAGAAGAATAGCCAAAATGGCAAGGACTCAGCCAACAATCAGCTCCAGGAAGATCAAAGAAGGTCTAAAGTTACCTGTGAGTACTGTTACAATTAGAAGACACCTATGTGAAGCCAAGCTATCTGCAAGAAGCCCCCGCAAAGTCCCACTGTTGAAAACAAGACGTGCTGAAGAGGTTACAATTTGCCAAAGAACACGTTGACTGACCTAAAGAGAAATGGTGCAACATTTTGTGGACTGATGAAAGTAAGATTGTTCTTTTTGGGTCTAGTGGCCGGAGACAGTTTGTCAGACGACCCCCAAACACTGAATTCAAGCCACAGTACACTGTGAAGACAGTGAAGCATGGTTGTGCAAGCATCATGATATGGGGATGTTTCTCATACTACGGTGTTGGGCCTATTTATCGCATACCAGGGATCATGGATCAGTTTGAATACATCAGAATACTTGAAGAGGTCATGCTGCCTTATGCTGAAGAGGAAATGCCCTTGAAATGGGTGTTCCAACAAGACAAAGACCCCAAACACACCAGTAAACGTTCAACATCTTGGTTCCAGATCAACAAGATTGAGGTTATGGAGTGGCCAGCCCAATCCCCGGATCTTAATCCAATAGAAAACTTGTGGGGTGACATCAAAAATGCAGTTTCTGAGGCAAAACCAAGAAATAGAGAAGAACTGTGGAATGTAGTCCAATCATCCTGGGCTGGAATACCTGTTCACAGGTGCCAGAAGTTGGTTGACTCCATGCAACACAGATGTACAGCAGTTCTCAGAAACAGTGGTTATACAACTAAATATTAATTAAGTGATTCAAAGGAAAGCAAAATCTTCAAACATTTTTCAGTTTATATAGTGAATGTTTGAGTTTGTAAAGAAGAATACAAACACTGCTATTTTTTTGAACAGTCTAATATTCATTTTTCTTAAATTTTTCTTCTTTTTTAGAGGAACAACACAAATTTGATACATTTTTCTTCATGTTTTGATTTGGAATAGAATGTGTAGTGTTCCCAATGCATTTGTGTGTATGGAAATAAAAGCTATTAGAAGGATTTTGAGCTTTATTCACTTTTTTGAACATACTGCTATTATTTTGAACACAACTGTATGTATGAATGTGAGTTAGGGACCTTAGATTGTACGCCCCTTGAGGGTTAGGGACTGAAGTGAATGTACAATATATGTATGTAAAGTGCTGTGTAAATTCATGGTGCTATATAAGTACCTGAAATAAATAAAAAAATAAATACACAGTGCATGAAGCTGATCTCCAGCCTTTCCTTCAGTCTTGCACAGTTGGCTTCTGTACTAAAATTGGGTAATTTGATTTCACTGCACTGATTTAACTGAGGTGTGCATGAGAAGCGGCAGCAAGTCAGACAGAGCCTCCTCTCTGGAGAACGCTCAACTTTTTTTAGCCCTTTCCTCCCCAATCTGACTGTCCCTGGTCCACCCCTTTTATTCTTTGGATTTCAGTTCTTTTAGTCGTAGAGACTCAGCAACACATATGGACATTACCTAGGGCATTATTCATGCAAATGCAGCCTGCATGAAACACTCACCCCACCAGACTAACCCATCAAGGTATTTTGATATTTGCACAACTCTGAAGGGCCAGACCACTGCTTGAATCAGGGTTGAGGACTCTTAGGAGAAGTATTGATACAGGGTGTTGTGACGTTTTCAAGAAGCTATGTACAGCACCTTACTGGTTTCTCCCACCGGTAAGAGCTGAGCATATGTGACAGATGTGAAAGGGTCAGGAGAAGCCACGGAGAATGTTTTGCTGCCTGTAACCTCGTTTAGCATGACTGTTTTGGTGGTGGGTCAGTGATGGTCTTGGGAGGCATACCCATAGAGGGATGCACAGACCTCTACAGGCTAGACAATGGCACCCTGACTGCCATTAGGTATCGGGATGTAATCCTTGGACCCATTGTCAGACCCTACACTGGCGTAGTGGGTCCTGGATTCCTCCTGGTGCACGACAATGCCCAGCCTCATGTGGTGAGAGTATGCAGGCAGTTCCTGAAGGATGAAGAAATTGATACCACTGAATGGCCCCCACGTTCACCTGACCTAAATCCAATAGAGCACCTCTGGGATATCATGTATCGGTCCATCCGATGCCACCAGGTTGCACCTCAGGCTGTCCAGGAGCTCAGTGATGCCCTGGTCCAGATCTGGGAGGAAATACCCCAGGACACCATCTGTCGTCTCATTAGATGCATTCCCTGACGTTGTCAGGCATGCATACAAGCACGTGGGAGACATACAAACTACTGAGTACCATTCTGAGTTGCTGCAATGAAATTTCAGCAAAATGGACTAGCCTGCTGCATCATTTTTTCACTTTGATTTTTGGCGTATCTTTG
Source organism: Staurois parvus (assembly GCF_062004578.1). Classification (NCBI taxonomy): domain Eukaryota; kingdom Metazoa; phylum Chordata; class Amphibia; order Anura; family Ranidae; genus Staurois; species Staurois parvus. Next base: position 3,787,039 of record NW_028317998.1, read on the forward strand.
AATTCAGTCCTCTGTAGGTTGATCATTTTCATTTCCATCAATGATGGGGCATCCTTACATTCCTAACACATTACCCAGTCCATATCAGTATAGATATCCAGCATGATATTTTTCCCAATTGATATCTGATGTTTTTTCAGAGTGTTCCTTTAGTTTTTTGGAGCAGTGTATATGGTACACTTGCACAGACTCCCTGACACTATGTAGTACTGAGACTGTGCACAGCTAAGCTTTCAGTGCAGGTTTTGCTAGTAGCACAATACAGATCAGTGCAATGCCATATTAACATTCCATATTCTTGATATATACCTGCTGTACCATGTACTTGTGTGAAAAAGTATCCTGTTATCTTTGTATTCTCCCTATGTGTGAAATCCCTGGTTGGTAATCCTGCCAGTCCCACTGCTTTCCAAAAAATAAAAAAAATAAAATAAAAAACGGACCACACTAGGCACGAGAAAACAGCACGGTCAGTTCTCTAGCTCTGTTGAGAACTCAGCCTGCTCTCCTCCAATGATCAGACATGTCCTGACACCCTCTCTCTAAACAGTCATTCACTGGGAAGATCAGCATGCTGCGGTTTCTCCTCCCTTAGCTTGCCGTGTGCACGTCATTAGGAACCTCTAAACAAGTTTCACCTGTAGGTATCAGGAAATTTCATAACATGATCAATAGATTCACATTAAAGATTTTTTTTTTTTATTTACTACTGGAACCTCTTAGAAAATAATCCATATAACTAATGACCAAATGTACAATTACGTTCCTGTTTTCCTTGATTTAAAATGCAAGTTAAAAAAATAAGTTTGTCAGGTCATTTATGATAACCATAACATTTCTCCTCATTCATAACTGATATGAGTTTAGTGACATGTGACCTATGTTTTAGGCAATGCCTCAGTCATCCAGTTAAAATACATGTTTACCTTTCCAGTTCCTCACATTGTCCAGACTGGATAGTGAGATTCTTCTTGGCACCATTCCAGATAAACAATGTCCATTCTGGATGATTCCACTGGAAATCACTTCAGGCCTTGCATCAGGAAAATGGTTTGGTTTAGGCGGTCTTGGTGGTGGAGTGATGGGTAAGATCTCATTGTCACTGAGTCCATTGTGATTTTTCTCAATGGAAAATGTTTGTGATGAAGAGGGACCCAGAAGAGGGGAAGAAGAAGAAAAGTCACTACAGGAACCATTTGATTCTAGGTCCTTGATGGCAATGGAAGTTGGAGATTGCATATGACCATGGTGGTGAAAGTTTACATTGTAAAGTGTCTGGTTAAGAGGATGTTGAGATGATAAGCAGTCAAGAAAAACATCATCAGATGAGGTCTGTTCAAGGGATTTGTCAGAGTTCGACCACGCATCACATCTGAAATGAACAGCATGAAAAGTAAATCAACTAATAAAAAACACAGGATAAAAACAGGCGTCAAACACGATTCTTCAATGACAAAACAGACTTTTGTTTTTTTCTGAGCCTGGTACAGTTGACAACAAAGTGGTAGTATGATGTTATTGTACCGCAACCATAATGAGGCTTTGTCATGATATATTTAAAGTGATATTAAAGGCATTTAAAAAAATAACAAATGTCATACTTACCTGCTCTGTCCAGTGGATTTTCACAGAGCAGCCCCGATCCTCCTCTTCTCGGATCCCCTGCCGGTGCTAATGGTCCCTCCCTTCTGCAAAATGCCCCCACAGCAAGTAGGTTTCTATGGGGGCATCCAAGCAGGCTCGTTCCTAAAATGCTGCTCTGCGTGCCCATTCACACACACAGAGCAGTGGCCCAGCCTTGCCCCCTCTCTCTCTCCTCCTTGGCTCACTGGCTGGGATTGTCAGCAGCGGGAGCCAATGGCTCCTGTTGCTGTCTCAGCCGATGAGGAGGGAGAGTCCCCGAAGAACTGAGGCTCTCGTGTACATCGCTGGATCGCAATGGGGTTTAGGTAAGTATCAGGGTTTTTTATGAATGAAGGAAAAAAAACTTTAGCCTTGACAACCACCTTAATTCATATAGTAAACATTTGATGCTCCTGTGCTTTTGATGGCCCTAACACTCAAAACAGTGGTACAGAGAATCTTCTAGTATTTGCCCTCTGATGCACCATCTGTGCCAACAAGATTCCTGTTGCAGCCTATTGTATATTAAACATTCACATATAAAAGAGCTACTCCATGGAGTGGGGGACGGTTCTGGAGACCAGTGTAAGGATGGTCTACATTTTGTGTGTGACTGGAAGCTCAGCTGTAAAGGTAAATTCCTTGTGATCACTATACTGAAAGGATTTATATTTCTATAAGTAATCCACTAGAGGATGTTTTCACCTGTTAGCGTATTCTTTATTCTCCACAGAAAAAAATGGGAAACACCAAAAGGTGGTGATAACTATAGGTATATGCTCATCAGCTAAACTCAGAGATGGACAAAGGCAGAATGGGGCCCTAGGCAAGGTAGCAACTTTGCCTCCCTATCTACATAACCCTATACAGAGAAGCCACCCCATTGACGTTGTTTGTGCCAGCACAGCCCTCCCTATCAGACAGAGACAGGAAAGTGCACACATTTGGCCAACTGATTCACCCCCCTGGTTTACTTCAGAGACATGAAGTTATAGCTGTCCCCCTCTCCCCATCCCCAGGACATCAGCTGGGCCCTAAGCTCCAGCCTATGTTGCCTTGGGAATGATCCAACTCTGATCAAACTTCAAACCAACAGAGAAGGGATTTATGTATTATATAGGTAAAATCAATAAACAAACTAAGAATCACACAGAAAGGTGTTATTATGAAATATGCTGTTACTAATATACATTAACAAAGTGATTGTAAAAGTTACTCTTTTTTTATTAAAATAATAAACATGTTCTACCTACCTCTTTTGTGCAATAATCCCCCCTATTTTCTAGTTCCCCATCGGCACTGTCCACTCCTCCTTCCTTTAGGTGCCCGCTCTGCAAGCAAGGTGCTAAGGGGGCACCCATATGGATGTGCTCCCGAGCCAGCCTATGTGTGTCCATAAACACACACAGTGCCATTAAGCCAAGCTCCTGGTCTCTTCTCATAGTAGTTTGACTGACAGCAGCAGGTGCCAAGGGCTCCCTCTGCTCTCAGCCTCCCCTGTGAGAACAGGAAGCGAGAGCAGTGATGCTGCAGCTGGAATAGCACTGGATCGGTGTCAGGTAAGTGCTTAGGGATAGGGGATGGGTAGAATAGGTAGTGGGGAGTTTTTTACATTAACACATATATTGCATGAAGGTAAAATCAAAAACATTTTGAGTTTAGAACTACTAAAAAGTATAACTACAGGTCATTTTTGATACAAGGCAGGATGGATCCATTCTTTCATGTTGTTTATGGCAAATTCTGACCCTACCATCTGAATGTCACAACAATCAATCTACCCATTCTCCTCTAACCTCTGACATCAACAAGGCATTTTCATCCACACAACTGCCATTCACTGGATATTCTCTCTTTTTCGGACCATTCTCTGTAAAGCATAGAGATGGTTGTGCGTGAAAATCCCAGTAAATCAGCCGTTTTTGAAATACTCAGACCAGCCTGTCTGGCACCAATAACCAAGCCACGTTTAAAGTCACCTAAATCCCCTTTCTTCCCAATTCTGATGCTTGGTTTGAACTCCAGCAAGCCGTCCTTACCACGTCTAGATGCCTAAATGCACTGAGTTGCTGCCATGTGATTGGCTGATTAGCAATTTGTGTTACCAAGAAATTGAACAGGTGTACCTAATAAAGTGGCCATTGAGCGTATATTAAAAGTAATAAAGTATGTTATTACATATACCGTATTTTTCACTCCATAAGATGCACTTTTTCCCCCCCAAAAAAGGGGGAAAATGTCAGTGCGTCTTATGGAGCACATATAAAAGCGGCCGGTCCGGTATTTCTACATCCACCATGTCAGAATATCGGGCCGGCCACTCAGCTCTTCTCTCCTGCAGGACCTTACCTGTTCCTCGCTCCAGCGCTGCAGTCTTCCCGCGGCGGCTTCTGTGACAGCCAGGTGCCCACTGCGCATGCGCGAGAAGCGCTGCGCTTTGTGAATGGTCCGGTGTATGCTGGGATACATGACAGGTCCCAGAACGCGCCGGGCCATTCACAAAGCGCAGCGCTTCTTGCGCATGCCCAGTGGGCACCCGGCTGTCACAGAAGCCGGCCCGGGAAGAAGACGGCAGGAAAACTCTGCGGAAGTGGGAGCGGGTACCTGTGACATTCAGGTACCCGCTCCCCCTCCCTCCCCAAAGGTCCCCAGTCTCTGGTCATCTCCTTTACTGTCTGCAGTCTCTGGTCATCCCCTGCACTGTCTGCAGACTCTGGTCATCTGTACTATGTCCCTGGTATTTTCCCTGTACTACGTCCACAGTCTCTGGTCATCTCCTGCACTGTGTCCGCAGTCTCTGGTCATCCCCTGTACTATGTCCGCAGTCTCTGGTCATCCCCTGTACTATGTCCGCATTCTCTGGTCATCTCCTGTAGTGTGTCCGCAGTCTCTGGTCATCTCCTGTACTGTGTCCGCAGACTCTGGTCATTTCCTGTACGGTGTCTGCAGTCTCTGGTCATCTCCTGTACTGTGTCTGCAGTCTCTGGTCATTTCCTGTACTATGTCTGCAGTCCATTGGTTCAGAATATTTTTTTTTTCGTTTTCCGCCTCTAAAACCTAGGTGCGTCTTATGGTCAGGTGCATCTTATGGAGCGCGAAATACGGTAATTAGCATAAGTACCTGAATCTGCCTTGATATCAGCCTCCTATAATCCCCCGCACAGTACAACTCAAACTGGGCCAATATAGTGCTGTCAGTCTCTTTTCTTGAAGAAGCTTACAGCAGGATAGACAGTGCGCCCGCATCCATGGGTCGCTACTCATTCATTGTGCAATTAGCAATGAAGTAGTGATTTTGCACAGCAATATTTTGTAGGTGGGAAACAATGGACCATCATATTAGTGTCTTATATTATAGATTGCAGCATTCCCATACTTGTCAGCATACAAAATGGCAAGGTTTTTGTTTATTTGATGGAATGCACACGCTGCTTGAGATAGATTTGGCTATTTTTAAACTGAAGTCAGAGATTTCTGTCCTCCATCTGATTCTCACAGATGATACCAAGTGGGAGGGACGGTACAATCTTTTTAAGTGTCATTAGAGAGAACACTCAGTTCTCTTCTGCTTGCATCAAAGATTACTAAAATGTTTTTACTAAGCAACATGCACATTTATCTCACATATTTTTAGCATGCACTTCATTTTAGAAAAGTGGCCATCTCCCTATATAACAGTCCAAATTTTGGCTATTTTTGGACATTGACATTTGGTGGACATGTAAAAAAAACAAAACAAAAAAAAAACAAATAAAAATCTAATAGTTTCTCTCAAGCATTTACACTCATGATTACTAGACAGTAACTAAACCGTATATTTAGCAATAAAACCTGCAACAATAAAATTTTCAGAAATGACCAGTCTACATGCTCCCCCAATGTTATTCACAAGGTATGTCATAATAGAACACATCCATCACACTCTATACAAACATAAGACACCAACCCATTTCCCAAGGGAGTAACCAGAAATTTACTTAGAAAAGTGTTTTCCGCTTTAAGAAAGTGTAAAACATTTGAAAGTGGAATGTATTGTGTCCCGAGACTTCCACTGTTTGGCTCAGATAAGCCAAACCTAACTAAAACAGTGGGCTGAATGGAGTTGTACTAATCTTCAAGGGCCTACGTTTTGTCTTCTGGAGCCAAACCTATTTAATTCCACAAAAACTAATAAATCCCTTTGGTATTTACATTACAGTAACAAGTGCAACTAGCAAGATTTTTTTCCCAAAAAAAGAGGGACTTAAACTGATGCCTGAAGTATGGACCTGCAAAATTATGCATTGAAAAGTAGCTGTATCAACTGGAAACCAGCTAGGACCTAGTCTAGTGTAAACTGATAAACTACTCAGGGGTTCAACGAATGTGACCAGTTTGGCATGACTGCTTTAGCTCTAACATTTTTAATGTTTTGTAATGTTAAGTACTCTTTTAATCGACTCATGATTCACTATGCTTATTATGGATATAATTTTTATTTTATATATTTATATATATATATATATATATATATATATATATATATATATATATCAGATAATCTTTATTAAGCATTTTCTTTTTATCTTTTTTACATAACACATAAGTACAGTTTGTTAAACAAATCTCTTGTCTCCAGTTATCTTAATGGTCAGGTCCCATGTTCCATTTGGTATAAATAATTATTGAAACCTCTTCTGTAACCTGTTCTACCACCCCTTTTATACGTATGATATTAAAAAAATTCCATCTATTAATTTCCATAGACTTAAACCCTCATTCTCTTATGCTTTTTATTATCCCCTTCCAAAAAGAAAAAAAAAAAAAAGTCAGTTTTAGGTTCTATACACTACCAACTTATCTCTGAAGGGATCAACTCTGGAGTGTCTAACCGTTTTCCCCAGAGCTCTGTAAATTATGTATTATATCTATGTTGATAAACCATATGTTCTCTTTGTAAGACTTCATTTACTGATTTTACCCACAAAGAGTTGGGGGAGCCATAAAAATCCATTTCTGCGCTACCAACTTTTGCACTATATACAGCAAATGGAGAATCGCCGTATACATCTGGGGGGTATAAAACTCTAGCTACCCTAATACACATATCTTGGGCTCCAACAGGGCATTAGTTCTGAACACTTTGTTAATAATATCCAGGACTAAGGTGCAATACCTAACCAACTTAGGACATCCCCATATCATATGCACTAATGTACCAACATCCCTTTCACACTGAGGACATAAAGGGGTATTCCTTTTATGGCACTTAAAATGTTTATGAGGGGTATAATATGCACAATGTATAATAAAATGTTGGGTAAGTCTCTGAGATGCAGAAAGAAATACTTGTCCTATATTATTAAGAGCACTGGACCACTCCTCATCATTTTATTTTTACAAATATCATGGGTGTTCTGTATATTTTAAATAGTATTAATATTCCTATACATAGGTGTATGATGCACATTTAAATGTATAAAAGTTTTGTTATATTCAGTACACTGAGTGAGACTACACAAACCAACCAGATATACATATTGATATTTAAAGGATAAGTTCAACTTTTTGACAAAAATAATAAATGCATAGATAATAAATGCGTAGATCGCTGATGCAATGCAAGTCTCCTGCAGACCTGTCAGATTAACTGCTTGCCTTACAGGATGTACGAGCAAGCAGATATGACAGGAAGCTTTAATGAACTACCAAGGCGCTCTACAGCACTGTGGTAGTTCATTGAAACTACAAGCCCTCGTCCGCTAAGGCTGTGGGGACTTGTTCATTCATTCACGGAAGTCCATGAATAAATGACGTGGCCATGTGGGCGGAGCCCCACACGACCATGCGGTTTTTAAATCTGACAGATAGTACAGGGAAATTTCTCCCCGTATTGTCTGTCAGAGAGAGAGAGAGGGTGGCAGGCACAGCTGTGGCTATGGGAACATGTTACTATGGGAACTGCAGCTATGGGAACACCCTAAAAACGGGTGGAACATGTAACATGTTCCCAAAGGTGAACTTATCTTGTAACCGCTTGCCAACCACGCTATAGCCGAATGATGGCTACAGCGTGGTTGTCCAGTTCTGACGTCCTCCTAGAACGCTCCCTCCCGTGTGCACACCTGCCGATCTCCGTGATCGCTGTGTCCTACGGACACAGCTGATCACGTGATGTTGTAAAAAGCCAATCACAGAGGCCTTTTACCAGGAAATCAGCTGTTTCCAATGACACAGATCACCGGGTAAATGCAGTTGCTGGTTATCAGCTGCACTTTCCTCACACTATCACAGCAGGGGCGGACTGACCATTTGGAAACTCGGGCACTGCCCGAGGGCCGGGGTCAGTAGGGGGACCCATGAGATGCCCCTGGTACCTTTTTCATAGGCTTTTTGAGTTTGGGCAAGGACACAGGGGCTCCATGATCCTCTATTGCCGGGGGGCCCCATGAGTTGTCAGTCCGCCCCTGTATCACAGTGTGAGGAAAGTACTGCCAATAACCGGCAATTGGCAGAGAAGTGATCTGCACTGATCATCAGGGCTCTGATAAGTGCCCCCCAATGCCGACAACCAGTGCCACCTACAAGTGCCTAGCAGTGCCCCCCACCTGTGCCCAGCAGTGCCAAGGAGTGCCCCCCACTTATGCCCAGCAGTGCCACCCACCAGTGCCCCCCATCAGTGCTGCCCATCAGTGCCCAGAAGAGCTGTGAGTCAGTGCCCAGCAGTGCCACCAGTCAGTGCCCATCATTGTTGCATATCGGTGCCAGCTCATCAGTGCAGCCTATCAGTGCCCATCAGTGCTGCCTATCCATGCCACCTCATCAGTGCCAATCAGTGCTGCCTATCAGTGCAGCCTCAATGCACATCAGTGAAGGAGAAAAATTACCTGTTTGCAAAATGTTATAATAGAAACAAAGAAAAACTTTTTTTTTTGCATTTTTTTGTTTATAATGCAAAAAATAAAACACCCAGTGACGATTAAATACCACAAAAAGAAAGCTCTATTTGTGTGAAAAAAGTAATAAAAATTTCATATGGGGACAATATTGCATGACTGTGCAATTGTCATTCAAAGTGCGACAGTGCTGAAAGCTGAAAATTGGCCTGGGCAGGAAGGGGGTATAAGTGCCTGGTAGGCAAGTGGTTAATTAACTCATAATCCAAACTGATTGGCACCTGTATCTTTTAATGCAGCTTCCTCTGAGCCATGATGAAGGGGAACCTGTTGAGTCCTTCAAATACATTGGCTTTAATGAAGTGTGGATTCACAGATTTGCAGTGCAAATTGAAGCTCAGTTTTCACAGCTAATTGACAAAGTAGTTGTTCAGAGTTTCAGTACAGGTTTACATCAGGCTCAGGTCAGGTTTACATCAGGATCGGGTCAGAATTTTATCCTGTTCACAAATGAATGAGGTGTGTTTCAGACGTGTTCCAATAGAAGTTTATGGGCCTGAATTCACACCTGAGCTGTACCACACTGATCAGAAATTGAACAGAACTCTTTTTCAATTCGCACTGAATCCGAAGTCTGGCTGCTCAGGACATGTGTGAACAGGCACAATTGCAATACTTTTTCACATGTCATGCGAATTGGATGCGGTACAAAACACATGAAATTCACATATGTGTGAACCAGCTCTAAATGTGATGTCCAATAAAACAGCTTCTGGTGATTTCCTCCTTGCATCTTAGCTTAGCAGTTGCTTGGCTTTTTGCAGGGTGATTTGGTTACAACCTAGGGACAGTAATGGCAACTGCACTGAAATGTATGTACAATCCATAAAAAAGGGACACATTAAAGTTTAGATAAAAAAAAGCGTGTAATAAAAATGTTAGTCTAAAACATAATGCACAAGTGAAAGTGTCAAATACCAGCTCTACAGTGTGACACCTACCTAGCTAGGAAAGGCAGCTGTCACAGGCGACCTTCATCTGAAAGTGTGTCTGGCATAGCTGTCATGCTGAATTATTGCCAATATATTGAGTGGCTGACCAGAAGCAAGTAATCACATCTGATGTCCTATGATTTCAGTTCACTGGCTATGTACTTCACAGTTAAATAAAAAGCCAAGCAGGAGATCAGATGACAGGTTTGCACTCCATTGTAAACTTGTTGCCCAACTTGAATTCCTGTTTCAGCCATTACTATAGTGGGGTACACACTATGGAAGAATTGGGGGAAAAATTCTGTACAAGGAGTGATTGATCGATTTTCGAACAGTGTGTACACACCTTTCGACATCCAATTCAGACTTTCCAAATAAAAATTTCTGAAGGCACAAACTCCAAAATGTTTCTCATACATGAAACAGAACTAACGATTTTTCGTTTAATGTGTATTGTTTTTGTACAATAAAAATTGGATCCAAAAGATTATGCATGATCAGAAAGAATAAACAACAATAATCTAAGCTACAACATTTTTACATCAAACAAAAAAAAAAGCCTTTGTAGTTAATTAATTGTAGATAATTTTGGTACACTTTTGGTACCATCCTCAGATTCGATTTACTGTGAAAGATCGTGGAAAACCAGACGAGCGTCCACTTTCTTACAGTGTGTACCTAGCTTAAAGCATGAAGTTCACCTTCGGTAACATATTACATGTTCCACCTGTTTTTAGGGTGGAACATGTAACATATTCCCACTCCTGTGGCTGCTGCCTCTCCACTGCATCTAGTGACTCTTCTCCCTGTTATCTGTCACTATTTTAGCTATTTGCCTACTGGGCACTTATACCCCCTCCCTGCCTAGGCCAATATTCAGCTTTCAGCGTTGTCGCACTTTGAATGACAATTGCGCAGTCATGCAACACTGTACCCATATGACATTTTTTTCACACAAATAGAACTTTCTTTTGGTGGTATTTAATCGCTGCTGGGTGTTTTATTTTTTGCACTATAAACAAAAAAAAGAGCAAACAAATTTGCAAAAAAAAAAAGTTTTTCTTTGTTTCTATTATAAAATTTTGTAAACAGGTAATTTTTCTCCTTCACTGATGTGCATTGATGAGGCTGCACAGATAGGAGGCACTGATGGGCACTGATAGGCAGCACTGATAGGTGGAACTGATAGGCGGCACTGCTGGGCAGCACTGCTGGGCACAGGTGGGAAGCACTGATGATCAGTGCGGATCACTTCTCTGACATTTGCCGTTTATCAGCAGTACTTTCCTAATGCTGTGACAGTGTGAGGAAAGTGCAGCAAATAACCGGCAACTGTATTTACCTGGTGATCTGCTGTGTCACTGGACACAGCTGATCACATGGTAAAAGGCTGCTGTGATTGGCCGTTTACCGTAGGACACAGCGATCACCAGTGGCACCGGGTGCACACTGCTGGGGGCGTGTTCTGGAATGACGTTCATGAACATTGTCCCAGAACCAGACAACCGTGCTGTAGCCATCCTTCAGCTATAGCGTGGTAGAGAACTGGTTAAGAAAAACATGGCCGCGCATGGCTCCACCCGCTCGACTGCATCATTAATTTACAGAGTTCTGTGAATGGGAAACTACAAGTCCTGACAGCCTTTGCGACTGTCGGCTTGTAGTTCTCAGTAAATTACCACAGCGCTGTTGAGTGCTACGGTAGTTCATTGATTCTTCCTTTCAGTGTATATCTGCTTGCCGGTATGAAGTACGAGCAGATAGATACACTGACAAGTTTCCTGGAGTCCTGGATGACACCCGCGATCTGCTGATCGTAGGTGCAATCCTTTACTTGCTACAAGTAAAAAAAATGGTAAATGCACTTTTTTTTTTAACCTGCAAAATGTTGTACATTTATTTTTTAAAGATCGACTTATCCTTTAAGGCTCCAGATCCAAAATCAAACACAGTAAAACACATCTAGAGAGAGGGCTTTAATGTTTAAAAGCAAAAAATGAGAATGCTTCTTAAATATATGTTTAAGGGTTCACAAGTGTCATCTTCTATTTTTCTTTGTATGTTATATGTGTCCTTCTCCATGTTTTGTGTAACTTATGAGATCTCCCATGTGCTTTCACTGACCAAATAAGGAGCTCTCCAATACGATGTGCATGGTCTAACATCTGTTTATGGTGTTATAAAAGATATCACAACTTAAAGTTCAATTAAATTTAATCCACTCTGAAATGGTTTATGACTGTTTCCCATAGCTGGGTCAGTGCCCACATTTTCTCATGCTTTAAAAGGAAACAGCTAGTTAACTCTTCATGCAGAGGGCTGAGGCGAGCCTATACTGCCTGTCCTTCCTTTAACTGCAAGGACAAAGCTGATGAATTCCAACAAATTGGTAAAGTAAATCTATAAGGACATAGGAGCTGCCATTGTTGGCTTGTTTTTAAAGATGCAGGCTTTTTAGCTGTTATCCCTAATCTGATTTCCTCATTGAGTAATTCACTGATCCGGATCAAGAATTCAGCCATTGAACTCTGAAAAGAGTTAACCACACTCACTCTAGGGTCAATGACTAGGTATGGGTGGCAAGATAAACTTCCAACACCTCCAGCTTTAAAAATAAGTGAGCACTATTTATATCCTCATATCCAAGTATACAATGTATATACAAGTACTCTTTAATAGACAACTTTACTTTTAGTGAAGTTGTCTTTCAAGTAAACTCCCTACACCTCTCAGTTATGCCTGTATAGTGAAATACTTAATTTCTTTCCTGCTCCCGAAATCTTTACTGTGTGGCCCTGCCAAGCACTGCCAATTTTTGTGAGCCAAGTGTCCCACCCAGGCCCCCTACCTAGTGTATACACGTGTGTTTCGGCCCTATCCAGCAGAGTACAGACTATCCATAGGGATTATTGGGGTTGTGGTGCACTAGTTCTGTCAGTACAGTTTGTTTGTGAAGGCTTAGTTGCACTGGATAGGGCTTCACAGTAAAAATCCTGGGATCCTGGAAGAAGACAAGATATTCTAATTCATAATGTAAGGTTCTACGATAAGAAGCCACTAAAATCCCTAAACAAACTCCAACTTACTTGCATGTTATTGTACAACAGCTAGACAATAATTACAGCCCTGACACCCTCACAAACTGTATGCCTGTGTCTACCCTATCCCTAAAACTGGTCGCACGTGTTACAATCTGATGTGTGAGGACCTAACCAAACAATCATTTCAATTTACACTCACCGGCCACTTTATTAGGTACACCTTGCTAGTACCGGGTTGGACCCCCTTTTGCCTTCAGAACTGCCTTCATTCCTCAAGTATAGATTCAACAAGGTGTCAGAAACATTCCTTAGAGATTTTGGTCCCTGTTGACATGATAGCATCACGCAGTTGCTGCAGATTTGTCGTCTGCACAACCATGATACAAATCTCCTGTTCCACCACATCACAAAGGTGCTCTATTGGATTGAGATCTGGTGACTGTGGAGGCCTTGAAGTACAGTGATCTCATTGTCACGTTCAAGAAACCAGTCTGAGATGATTTGAGCTTTGTGGTTACACTATGAAGTTCTGTTCCTCTTTTATATAAATACTTACTATTTCTGATGCTGATGTTGAGCAGAAAGGGAGCAAGTTTGGTGGAGCCATAGAACAAATGTGCTGACAGCATAGGAGATCACAGACTAGATGGTTTAGAGCAGTCTTTTTCAACTAGGGTGCTCAGGCACCCTGGAGTACCTTCAGGTCTCCTCATGGGTGCCTTGGCAAAATTCCTAAAAATTGCCCCAAACTTGTATACAAGCCAGCAGGTCGAATCAAGCCCACCTTTTATTTACACAAATTCACAGTTTTTCATTGTGCACCACTGCAACATTCGAGCTGCCGGCATCCTAACAACCAATGACATCATCGGTTGATAAAGAGAACTTTGGGTGCCTGCACAGCATTCTTGTTTGCCCCTCCCTTCCCCTCTCCATTAGAACTGGGGAGAGAAACATTGCAATGCTAGTCATTACCAGTGCGCAAAGGTGTATTTGCTTTGGAAGAATAAATCACGTTGGGTGTCCTATGTGTGTGGATAATGCTGCGTTATGTAAAACTATTAGTTTAGTTTTTACATTTTAGAATAGGGTGCATAATTTTAAATGGTGCCTTGACTGACAAAAGGTTGAGAAACACTGGTATAGAGCTACCCATGTACTTTAGAGAGTTTAACATGTGTTGAGGCAAGTCTAATGTACAGAGGTGCCCTACAGAAATCTATTTGCTACTGCTATCTTTCAGTGCATAAAAGCTTGTCTTAAAGCGGAGCGCCACCCAAACGGGGAAGTTCCGCTTTAAGGACGGCTTCCCCGCTCCCCATTAAGGATTGGCACCTTTGGGGAGCGGGCACCCAAATTTGACAATTTTGACAAAACTTCCGGTCCTCCCTCCCTCCCTGTAGTCTTTTGGGACACGTGACAGGTCCCAGAAGACTACAGGACCATTCACGAAGCGCAGCGCTACTCACGCATGTGCAGTGGGTACCCGGATGTGGAGCTGCAAGCGGTCACAGCCTAGATGCCCACACTAAAAATGCCGGCCTCCTGGAATAAAGGACGACTGGTGAAACGAGCTGCGGGGGACACACCACGGGACTGAGGGACAGGTAAGTGGCTGTTTTTTTTTTTTTTAAAGTCAGCAGCTACAGTTTTTGCAGCTGCTGACTTATTTTTTGGATAGGTCGAGTGGAACTCCACTTCAAGCACAGAGCTAATAAGAATGCAAATATGGGCTCACAGTTACAATAAGAAGAGTTACTGGATGCCCATTTCACACTATGCATTGAGTTATCATGAGTTAATGTGCGCTGCATTAGGAGAGTTCATTCAATAAATGGCAGCACACCTTTTTTTAATGTAGCACGCACAATGCATGACATGTGGATTGTGGTGGCTGCACTGTACTGTAATATGATGTTGGGATGCCATTCAAAATAAAAGAGAGCAACAAACCATGGTTTATGTGTTGCCATACATTACAGTAATTCATGTTTTACCCACGTTACTACAACACAACAGTGTAAAGGGGTACTGTTGGAGATATAGGAGGATTTGTGTTCAGTTATAGGTAGGGTTAACATTAAGGTTACAGGGTATTAATTTTTTGCTTGCTAGGCTTCTTAATCTGGAACAATTTGCTCAAGAAGGAACACATTTCTATATTTGATTGAAGATAAAAATACAAGATCAGTTTATCTCATGCCATACAATCCTGTGTGGTATATGGTAAATGTCACTTCCTCAATGCTTTTCGACGCAGAATCTGTTCAGGAAGTGACCATTTGAATAATACAAATAGTCTAAGAGGAGTGAAAACAGGAAACTTTTTTTTGAGATCCTGTGTTTTATCAGGGTATGTAGATGCCTCCCTTGCTAATTCTAATGATTTTGCAGGAGAAATTATGAGAAAAGGGGATAAATTGTAAACATACCCATCCCAAACGCACCTAGAAGCAGACATTTTTTAGCTACTTTTTTTAGTCTTGTCAATTCACAAGAAGCTAGTTATGTCATTGGGGCATCCAGGGGAGGAAAAAAAAAAATCATCCTGTATGTATGAAGTTTTTTAGTTTGTAGTGAACATACCCCACTTATGCAATTACTAAGCAGATTCCACTGTCAAAGTTTTTAAAATGGTGCATAAGCTCAGATTTTCCTATCCATTTGGGTTGTCCAATAAAACAGATGCAATTGAACTCTTCAAAATTGTATTCAGAGCTATTAGTCTGTAATGCCCCTTTCTTTTTTATGTTTTTGTCTTTGCCACTCGGACACGTAACCAAGACTGCTGTCAGCATAAGAAGGTCAGTGACCAAATAATACGGAGGAAAGATGCTCAATCAATTGCAGAATGGAAGTAACTTTAGGACTACATATGGAGTGACATTTATTGCAGAGAAGAGCCATGGAATAGGCTCTAAACCTGTCAGATTTCTCAAAAGAAAGTACAAATTCCCTGTTTAATCTTTAAAATTACCACACAAAAGCAACTTGGCTGTCTAGTAAACTGCTACTCATTTGGACTATGCCCTCTGCAGTTAGAAAGCACAAAAAAGACTGATAATGGTCATTCTGGAGTTGTTGTTGCCTCTGCTGAGCAGTGCTGACTTTGATAGCGGTCAATGCACCTCAGTTCACCTCTATTTACTTGTATAAATTTTTGGTCCTGGGATGTGTGACCCCCTCACCGACAAGGGATGTGCCCTACAGTAATCACCATCCATTATAAAGTAGAAAGAAGGTGCAACAACAGATGTCAAAGTCAGAGCAGATTAGTAAGGGCACTATACCATGGCTATTACATATCAATTTGTTGTAGATTGGAATTTGACCAGAGGTGGCAGGGAATAAGCAACTATCTGCAGATTATGTTATGTAGCCTGTTCTGCCATAGTCACGTGCATACCCATGGAGCAAGGCTAATGGGTTTCCAGGGCAGAATCCTCTATATCAGAGCAAAATCTCCAATGAAGTGGTTCTGCCCTGGAAATGCAGTAGTGTACGGGCATCACCTATACAATGTATTGGACTGTAATAATAGAATTATTGGTGTGCCTGTTTTTACTTTCTACATGTTTCATTGTATTAAAAAGGTATTATGGTAATGCACGAGGCAAGTGCACCCTCTCTTTGTGTGTTTTGTTGTAAAGTTTAAACCAACCCATGTTCAGCTTTAAATTACACCAGCCATGAAAGAAATATGGTGGCTGCCATTACCATTTACCATCTCATAAAAATAAGTTTCCTAGTGTTTGAGTTTGGATTAAATAGGTCTGAGTCACCAACCCAAAACAAGCATACAGCAAATTCATTTAAGAAACAAGTCAGAATTCCGCATCACTATACTATTTATATTCCAGGTCAGTAAAGTATGTGACATGACAGGTAGACCTGTACAAAGACAATGGTCTAAGTATTCTTTTCATGGCCATTTTTGTTCTTTTTTTTTTTATTTTGATTGGAATGTACTTTTAATTAATTAGTCTGTGTGTATTTAGGGCTCTTTTGCAAAGCCTCATATCAGAACATAAATTTGTGCTTTACACTGAACTTTTATTTTTTTTAACACTGAATATACAAATTTCGAACGATGGTGAGAAGTGTTCTATTTATCTTCTGTCCTGCCATGTTTACACAGAATGTCTAGCTCACATACCTGGTGGTATTTACTTTCCCACTCTCACAATTTGACAAAAACAGATAGTCGGGGATGAATGTTGAATCCGATTCACTCCGGTTCTCTTCTGTTGAGGTATCAGCCACTGAGCTGTCCACGGAGTAAGAGGGGTCTGTGATTCTTGACGTGTGAGTGGAGACTGCTGGAGATGCTTGGACGGAGGAGTTGGTATGAGAAAGGCTCTCCACAGAATCTGTTTAAAAGAATAATCCCAGTGTTAGCATATTTACATGTCTGGAGACTGTACACATGCCATTTATTAAGTATCCAGGCAGGACACTGCAGAGGCCAAATTGTACCAGGTGTTTATATTTCCTAAGAATACTATTTCCCTGCCTGATAAACACAGCTCAGGGAGCGAGGCCAACAAATGATTCTCAGAACAAGGCTGTTTACATAACACGGACTTCGTGGTATGAAAATCTGCTGCAATTTGTTCTGAGATCTCTCCAGATTCCATTTGATTCCCAGGAAGAAACAGAGCAGTGCGTACTGCTTTTCTACAGAAGCTGTATGACGAGAACGAATAATCAAACGATAAGGGCAAAATTGACAGCCATAACTTGTATTTGTCTTTTTCTTGTTTTTATTGTCAGTTTTGTTAAACTTGATATAACATAACTAAAACCATAAATTCCAGGATTTTGGAATCTTGGAAGGCTGAAGAAAAAAAAATTCACTGTTTTGCAGAGCAATTTTCTCATTTCTGACCAGCCAGAATCTGCCATTTAAAACCTTTCAACAGAGCCCTCAGTTAAAAAAAAAAATGAGTGAAAAACCAAAAAATGCTAGTCAGTTGTCTTAAGAGACTATATCCATTTTATTGTTACAATTCAAACCACAATAAAAACTTTAGCCAACATGTTTCTGGAGCCATACCAAACCCATTCATCAGGGCTTAAGAAATAGATGGTAAATTTCTACTTGTTAACCAAAACTTTCAAAAACTTGTTCTTTCCAAGATAGAGTATTGTTAAGTGTCTGTGGCTGTGTACCAGATGGCAGCAAAATATGTATGGGCACCTAAGACAACCAGCAAGCACTCTTTTTGTTTATCTCACTTGGATTTCTTAGTGGAGGCTCTTGCCTGCTAGCTGAGGGAACCTACCTTGTGATGGAGCTGCCTAGGTTCACTCATTAAGTTTCATTCACCTTCCTGGATACTGGTCCAGAGCTTTTTATGAACTTCATTCTTGGGTTCATTTAAAAATTAGGCATTTAGGAGTGGCTCTCCTATTCAGGCGACGTTTTTTTTAAATCTGATCTGCCATGTATGGTCAGTCTCCAAACATCACTTAAGATATGGCAGTCATACAGGGGCTGCTTTTTTTGCTCACTACTTATAAGCATTAGAATTAATCTTATGTCACTCTGCCATATATGCAATTGAATATATTTCAAGGACACTGTTAGTACACCATTGTTTACTATTTCTTAACTGAAGGACATTCAGATGCATCCATTATTGATCCATATGGGTATTATTGGTGCTGAGGCCCTTGAATTAGAGGACATTGTTTATACACCAAGTACTGTATTGACATATGGGTATTGCCCTTAGTTTGCATAGTTTGACTCTTAGGGGCAGGGACGTGTTAGTGGGATACAGTACATGACAATTGTGACGGGAGCGACTTTTGGGGGTGGGGGGACCCCTGTATCATCTCCCCAAATCATTATGTTTAACCCACCCTGTGCCTGTTAGGGGTTACAGGGTGTGTATGTGAATGTCTGAGTCCTGTGTATAGTGTGTGTTCCTTTGTCTAGGCCACATGGCTGTCCATTGTCTGTTTGCCATGTGCTCCCCCCCATGGTGCTGTGCCTTCCTGTCCAGCCAACTATTATGAGATGGACTGTTTGTGTATTGGTGTGGGGGTTGGTCAATGTCCTTTGCCACATGGTTGCATCTCATTGTTCTGTGTCTGGTTGGATGGGAAGGGTGATGAGGTGTTTCCTGCCTAAACTGTAGCCCTTCCCACTGAGAGGGTGGGCTGGTGATGTATTTCCTGTTCCTGGTTGTGTTTCCCCGCCCTCTGTATAAAACATGTTGTTTGTGTAAAATAAAGAGTTGTTGGCTTCCTGTTTTAGTAAGAGCTGGGTATTGTCTATTTTCCTGAGGGATTTCAAGGGTGTGGACAGGGGAAGTTGTGCTATAACGGAAAAACTCAGTGCGGTCTGGGTTCCGGTTCCGTTACAACAATGTTGTAATATTTTGTTGGATGTCATTTTTTTTTACAACCTTTATATATATCCAATAAAATATTTAGCATTTTTAAAAGGATAAGTCTTGTTGGGGCCAAGTTTTTTTTACCATTTCCATTCTTAGTTTCATTGTTTAGAGTGAGTACAATATATGGCCTCCTAAATATGTGAGGTATTTCACCACTTTCTCCAAACTTCTTTCTTTTGTGTATTGAGGTACAGGGGTCACACCAACTTGTATATATGTTCTTCATGTGGCTTACTGTTTATGTTAAAGGCTTATTCCACTATTTCCAAATTTCATCAAGTGGCTCAATTTGTAAACAAATAGCAACTTTTAACCTAATGGCAGTAAAAGCAGCTCCCACATTTCTATCAAAGGGTCAGTTCATCCAAAGTATTATTCCAGATCTAGAAAAGTGCTGGTTAATGTGAATATTTATTTTGGGTAGTTGGAGCCTGTCCTTCCAGCTGCACCCAGCTGCTGCGTCTTATTCTCCCTGCTGGATTTTTCATTAATGTCACATGAAAGAAAAAATAGGGGTCTATTTATAAATCTTTTTTACACGAAATTCATACAGCTTTCACTCAAGATTCACATATTTTTCTAAATTAATTCAATTGAGAAAATGTGTTAATTTATAAATAAACCCAATAGTGTATCTTGAGTAAGCAAATATTTCATACATTATCTCTTTTGTAATAAAAGCCTACCTGCTAGAAATGTATATTTACAAACTTTAGTTTTACTTTAATACTCCATTTTCAGCAAAAGGGGAGGGGGGCTCATTGTAGGGAAAGTTTGACCACTTCACTACCCAACAGACATGAGAAGTTCATGAGTGAATCAATATACTGTCATCCATAACCAAACCTGGATGGAGTGAGACTTTAAAGTGAATCTGTGTTTTGCCCAGGCCAGGTACAATTTATTACCCCCATATACACATATACTTACCTTTGTTTGACTACCCCACCGCTCCATTCATTCTTCAAGAGTGAAAGCAGAGCCCTGTGTAAGGTAATATGGTGGTCATAAACACTATGGTGGCCAAGCGCAGTCATATATGTACCACATGTTCCACCCAGTTGGGAAGTAACAGGTGTTTCCTTTGAAACTCAGTATTAAAGCAATCTTGTTGCTTTGTACTGAATGGGCAAAGCACAGTTTTGTTAGAAGTAACATATCCATTATTCATAAGTGAATTTTACATTAAAAAAACAACTTGAGAAAGGAGGTTTAAGTATTGATGAGAAAAAAATTCATATTTTATTATTCTCTGAGAAAAATTGAAATTTTTATTTTTTTTATTTTTATTGCTTGTGTCTACATCTAAAGTTACAACATTATCTGCACAGTCACTTTCTCATCTTGAGCAGTGGTGTTTTCTAAATCGCTTCCTTTCCTTTGAACTCCACTGTTCCCAAATAAAAGTTACATGAGTAGGGAAGAACACAAAGCAAGCCTGGCATATAAAACACTTGAGATCCCTATAATATTATGCCCTCTATTCTACTGAACGTTATATTTATTTAAAAGAAAACACACTGCCGCTAATCTAAAGATGAGATCATGCTGCATACGAAGATATATTTTGTTTTTTACTTTGAATATGCTGGTTACGCATATCCTGGAATTGGTCTTCCAATATTATGCCATCGACTCCATCAACACTGGTCTTTGCAATTTTATTTAAATTCAGTTTTAGCCAATAAATACAAAATTATAACTCGTAAGGAGAAACTATCTGTAACTAGATAACCAGAATTAACATATTCAGACATATAAAAGCAGTGCTCACATACAGAGATGAACTACCATTTTGTGCTGAGTTGGGGGAAGGGATAGTTTGGGAAAATAATAAAACAGACAATCAGTTTTGTTGAAAATCAGAAATATGCCTCTATCTCCTCCACCCCCCTTTACCACTCTTATGGCTCTTTCCCTAATAAACCCCACTCCCCTCCTATTTTTCTTCTTTCCTCTTCTTTCTTCCCTTCCTTCTACCTTTTCATTGGCGTACATCCTGCACTAATGAATCAAGATGATTTATCTCTAACAAGCAGGGCCCTCTGTTTCCTCTTGTACCAAATTGTATTGTAACTATGTCTACTTTCATTTTGTAAAGCGCTGCGCAAACTGTTGGTGCTATATAAATCCTGTATAATAATAATAATGTTATTGTAAACTTTTTTTGCAAAACTGTATTGGAATACTTTACAGTAAGTTTACACCTATTCTTTGCAAAGTAATAATAAAGACCAACCCTGGGCTGGGCCCCCCCATCCGCCCTTGGAGCTACCTCCGTCCCCTTTTATATTAGTTTTCATTAAATGTGTAAATTAGGCCTTCAGTCCAGTCACATCTTTTAACCAAGAAGAAGGCCCCTCACAGCAGGTGTACAAAAAAGTGGCAGCCACCCCAACCTATGTCTAGCCTTTGCAGTAAGGTGTGCATAGAAGGACAACCCACATAACAGACAAAGATTTCCCAGCACACTTACCAGTCAAACTGTAAAACAACCAAATTGACCCTGTCTAACAATTCACATTGAAAACAGAGGATTTAGTTCCTCACATTTGCAAATATATGTGTAAGCCATGGTGCCCACATCAACACTCCTCTATATACCACGGTCTTAACTCTAATTTTCAAGAGTCTCGTAATTTGGAGCACATATAGGGGCATTTCAATAAATTAGAATATCATCAAAAAGTTAATTACAGTAATTCAACTCAAAAAGTGAAACTTATATTTTATAGATTACACACAGAGTGATATATTTCAAGCATTTCTCTCTTTTAATTTTGATGATTATGGCTTACAGCTAGTGAAAACCCAAAATTCAGTATCTCAGAAAATTCCTCTTGACAATACCCCACAGATTCTCCATAGGGTTTAGGTCAGATGAGTGTGCTGGACAATCAAGCATAGTGATACCCCGATCATTAAATCAGGTATTGGTACATTTGGCAGTGTGGTCAGGTGCCAAGTTCTGCTGGAAAATGAAATCAGCATCTCCATAAAGCTGGTCAGCAGAGGGAAGCATGAAGTGCTCTAGAATTTCCTGGTAGAGGGCTGCGCTGACTTTGGACTTGATAAAACACAATGGAACAACAATAGCAGATGACATGGCTCCCAAAATCATCACTGACTGTGGAAACTTCACACTGGACCTCATGCAACTTGGATTCCCTGCCTCTCCACTCTCCCAGACTCTGGGCTCTTGATTTCCAAATGAAATGCTAAACTTACTTTCATCCGAAAAGAGGACTTTGGACCACTGAGCAACAGTCCAGTCCTTTTTCTCCTTAGCCCAGATAAGACGTCTCTGGTTCCGGATTGGCTTGACACAGGGAATGCGACAGTTGTAGCCCATGTCCTGCCTGTGTGTGGTGGCTATTGAAGCACTGATACCAGCCGTAGTCCACTCCTTGTGAATCACTCCTAAATTCTTAAATTGCCTTTGCTTCACAATCCTCTCAATGCTGTGGTTATCCCTGTTACTTGTGCACCTTTTTCTACCACACTTTTTCCTTCCACTCAACTTTCCTTTAATATGCTTGGATACAGCCCTCTGTGAACAGCCAGCTTCTTTATCAAAGACTTTTGTGACTTACCCTACTTGTGGAGGGTGTCAATGACTGCCTTCTGGACCACTGTCAAGACAGCAGTCTTCCCCATAAATGTGTAACCTACTGAACCAGACTGAGAAACTATTTAAAAGGCTCAGGAAACTTTTACAGTTGTTTTGAATTAATTAGCTGATTAGAATGTGACACCATGGGGTAGATTTACTAAAACTGGAGCACACGGAATTTGGTGCAGCTGTGCATGGTAGCCAGAATCTAAAGTCAGTTTGTTCAATTAAGCTTTGGCAATAAAACCTGCTAGCTCATTAATTTCTGTATAGAACTGCACCAGATTTTGCACTTTCCAGTTTCAGTAAATTAACCCCCACGAGTCTACAATATTTAACTTTTTCACAATATTCTAATTTTCTGAGATACTGAATTTTGGGTTTTTGCTAGCCATAATCAAAATTAAAAGAAAGAAATGCTTGATATATAAACACTCTGTGTGTAATGGCTCTATATCAGGGGCAGACTGACCATTTGAGCACTTGGGCACTGCCCGAGGGCCCGAGTTCAGTAGGGGGCCCCATTAGATGCCCCTGGTACCTTTCATTGGCTTTTTCGGGTTTGGGCAGGGACACAGGGGCCCCATGATCCCCTATTGCCCGGGGGCCCCATGAGTTGTCAGTCTGCCCCTGATCTATATAATATACGAGTTTCACTTTTTTAATTGAATTACTGAAATAAATTAACTTTTTGATTATATTCTAATTTACTGAGATGCACCTGCACCTTAGATTAAGGGTAGGTTTGCATGGAATGAGCCCACCCCTTCTTAAAAGGCACAGGGATGCATGTGATGCCCAGCAAAAGCACAATGGCAGCTGAAGGCAACCAGTGCATTCCTGAAGCAAATTCAACCATTTGTACAAAAAAAGTGGCAACCACCCCATAATTAGACTTTGCAGCAAGGTGCACATGGAATGGCAGGTAGCAGAGCTGGTGATAAGGTAAGTATTGTAGCAATAGCTTCTTTTTTAAATACATTTTTGCTAAGCTAACTCCCCTCCCATCACACCGTTCCACCTCTCTCTCCCTCATTCTCCATGCTTGTTGTTCTGGTTTACTTTCTGAAGTAGCTTATACTCACCCAAGTCTTTCATCAATGTCCTCTGTTTCTATGTGGGGAGAACCAGCAATTCAGCATTGCAGATATGCCTGTGCCAGCCAGTCCCCTTTTACCAATATCATCCTTCTCTCGATCCTGAGAGGACCCAAGGCATGCACATAGTGATGTTGACACCTGCCTTCTATACACAGAAGAAGATATAAAACTTGGGACTGGGAAGTCACCTGATTGCAGCTGTGGATAAGTAAAGGAGCACTTTCATGTAATTGTTTTGTACTATCTATGCCAGCAATTAGTTAGACCCATAGTTGGTATAGGAGGACAATGTGTGCAGGGGGGTCACGCTAAAGAAAACTAAAAAGAATATGTTTGTGCTTTTCATAGATACGTAACGCTTTAAAATTTTTAAAAATCTCTAAAGTATCTGACACACTTGCAAATGCTTGCTGAATACCTTTTTTAGGGGCATGTTTTCTACATCATGAAAGAAAAGTAGAGGAGTGAAAGTAGAGGAGTGACATATGTACTGGCCGTATTGACCATCTGTCACTTTTTGTAGATTTACCCTTTGATATTCTTCAGTACTAGATTGCTGCAAGTTTAAAAAAAAAAAAAAAACACAATAAAAAGAATGTCAATGTCTCTCCCAGGAACATGCATGGATAAAATGATATGTTCTGCTCCCTGCACACCATTAGGGGGTGTAAATTGCAAGTAATAAGCAATCACAATGTGAGTATAACAATCCATTTCAAGCTGTCTTTTTACACCAGATGGACCACATGGCAGGAACAGTTGTGTCCTGTCAGGAAGTGCCTAGCTGCAGATGTCCTCGCAATATTCTCCCAGCAGTTACTGCACATTAATAACAGAGCAGCCTTGCAGACTATCTCCGAAATACTCAAAACAAATATATGTCACCTCTTTGTTAATCAGTATGTTTCATGCAGAGAACAGAGCCCCTAAATAATATAAGGATACAATGTAACTACACCGAAAAGGTTTTTATTAGATTTTGGATACAATTGGTTCCAAACCATTATAGCTTCCCTTTTAATGCTGGGCAGTGATCATACTGCTTACCCTAGTGCTTTTACAATAACATCATGTATTCTCTTTGCATTTTAAAGAGCCAAGTACACCCTTCTATAAACACATTATGTCTCTACAGTATATATGGACATCCCCACAGTAGTAGGATAACCAATACATTTCCAAAGGACAGGATTTTTAATGTAATGGAAAAATATGGAAATATTCCCTATCATATGCTTGTGGCACTACAGTTGACACCCCAGCATTGGTTTTTTTTCATAACCAATTTTTATTGAAAAGAAAACATACTAGAAAACAAACAATTTTCCACAGCCACACAAGTCAGTTCCCATCATGATCAAGGCAAAATCACAGGTAGTTGTACAATGGTTAGACACATTGGGGTTTATTTACTAAACCTGGTTGACTCAGAATCTTGGGCACCTGTGCATGGTAGCCAATCAGCTTCTAACCTCAGCATGTTCAGTTAAGCTTCAGCAATAAAACCTGGAAGCTGATTGGTTTTTATGGAGAAGTGGACAAGATTCTGAGTCAACCAGGTTTAGTAAATAAACCCCATTGTGTTATCACACAGCATCTGAGGAATCAAGACCCCGAGGGCCCCAGTGAAACCCAGCATTGTTTTTTATGTATTTTCTATGACAATTATGGAATTATTTACAATTAAGTAAAAATTAAGAAAATGTTATTTTTATGGAATGAAATGTACATGCAGAGATGACAAATATAAATAACGACATGTAAATGTACATGTTCATGTAGAGATAACACCTTAAAGTGATGCTAAACCCCAGACCCTGCATTCACTATATCTGGTACCCCACAGTACACAGAACGTGGAAATGTAATTATTTTAGTAAATATAAACTGCTAAATACCTTTTCTCATCAGCAGTTACAGCAGTTGTGTGACTTCATCACAGCACTGGTTAAAGCTTATAGGAGGAGTTTTCTTTCTGCTCTAGGAGGATGTGAAAGTCCTGACCCTCTGTTTGGACAGTGCTGATTGGCCCTGTGCTGATCACATGCACTCTCCCCCCACCAAAAAAAAACCCCTCTCTAGCAATACACACTAAACTGAGCATGTGACTACGGATTCAGTCTGTATCAGGTGGTCATTTCAACAAGAGGAGGGGCAGAGAAGGAAGGATCAAACAGCTTTTTTACACAATGCAGAGGATTAACCCCGTAGGTTCCACAGTGAGTATAACAAATATGCTTTACTTCATATACAGACTGATTTTACTATTGTGAGTTTAAGAACACTTTACATTTCCCAAGAAATTTCCAAAGGACAGTATTTTTACACACTTCAGCATTGATAAATCAAAATTTGCTTGCATGCAAAGGCTCTGTGTGTATCCCACCTGCAAAATACCCAGAGATCAAAAGCAAAAGTGTTCCCATTTGCATTATGCACACTATAATAATCTCCTCCACCAAACAGCTTAGTATCTTATTTATGCATCAAACACAGAAGACATGGTGGGAGGACGTTCAGCCTAAACCACACATTGCTTATGTGTTTAGCACTTTCCTTTAAATTGAATGTAAAGAGGCCTCATCTTTTAGCCAAAGATTCCTAGACGGCAGCTTCTTCCATTATTTACAGCCTGATTATCCACCACTTATGGCCACTGTTTGCTACCCTTTACCTAACCTTCAGTCTCATCAGATCTGCAAGATACTCCCCAGGGCACAAAGCAGCCTCACCACACTCTACTTTGAGTCTGGTAATAGAATCGGTGTGCATTAATGTTATATTGCAGCAGCTGGCTGAATAAATTATGTATAAGTATTTTCTAACTAGAGAAACAGTTTTGTTTTTCCCAGCATGACCTAAAAGAATGGTACATTTTCTCAAGCAGGACAGAAAAATGTTGTTACGAGCAAAGGCTCTTTTGTCTGTACTATTGTTTTTAGGGTGACATATACTGAATTAACCAAAAGTTTTGTACCAAAAATGTACCAAAAAAATGGAACCTCTGTCAAAATCTGTTCAATGTTTTTCAAATACAGCCCACATATTATTATTATTATTTTAAAGCTGGCCTCCAAACATGTATTTACAATTCATTAAATGTAATTTTACACAGAACTAGCCTAGCTACTTGCATGTTTAAATTTCTATCTTGTGTAATCCCCTAGGCCAGCCTCTCTTAACCAGGGTGCCCAGGCACCCTGGGGTGCCTTGAGGTTTCTTCAGGAGTGCCTTGGCAAAATGTCTACAAATTGCCCAAAACTTGTATACAAGCCAGCGGGTGGAATACATCCTGCCTTTTAGTTACACAAAGCCACAGGTTTTCATTGTGCACCATTACAACCTTCTAGCCGCCAGTATCCTAACAACCAATGACATCATCAGTTGATAAGGAGGATGTCAGCTGCCTACACAGCATCCTAGTCTGATCCTCTCCATCAGTGTTGGGGTCACATTAGCTCAATGATGGAGAAAAACTGAGGGAGAAGAGAAACACTGGAATACTAGTCAGTACCATTGTGCAAAAGTGTATTTGCTTTGGAAGAATAAATTGCCTCTAATGTTGGGTGTCCTACATGTGTGCGTTATATAAACCTATTAGAATAGTTTTTCGCATATTAGAATGGGGTGCCCTTTTAAAATTATGGACAGTCTTGAGGCACCCCATTTTAGAATGTGGTGCCTCATGACTGTTCATAATTTTAAAGGGTGCCTTGGGACTGTTCATAATTTCAAAGGGTGTCTTGACTGAAAAAAGTTTGAGAAACAATTCCCTAGACAGTGACAGTCACAGCGAGATGGAGGGCCAGCAATATGAGCTACTCGGCACATGACTACAGTAGGGGGACACAAAGATGGTCATCTGGTTGATTCTGTTCCTTTAATGTAAAGTTAGCAGATTGGGAGTGAGGCACTTAATTTATATTCTTCACTGCTGTATATTCTTCACAGATCATCACAGACCTGGCAGTACTGGGTGCATAAAAAAGGTTCAAATATATGCATTTCAACTCTGTAAATCTGTCTATATTATAAAGATGCTGAACAGCCCCTATAGGTTTATTGAGACGCGTGTTGACACCCCTCCTGCGTGCCGAGCCACTATTTTCTGCACCTGCATCTGCCTTGGAGCTGCACACAAGTAGCCTATACAAGTGGATGGAAACGCAGCGGCTGCACAGACACAGCTGGATACGGCCACATGTCCAAATTTGGCATGCATGCAGGAGCGGGTGCATGGATCAGAATGCACACTGTCTGCTTTGGGATCTGTGCAACCGCTCCTCCACCCATGTTACATTTTGACATGCAGCTGTGGCAGTGACCTGATACAACAAACAAGATATACCTGTGCTCAATAGCTAGTGCATGCATTTATCCATCAGGTGCTAAAGGGGTGTAACCACATATTAACACTAGAAATTCTACTTTGACGCAGCTGGCCAGCTTACACATGTATTGCAATATGTGTGAACCAATATCCCTATTTATTGCAGAGTCTGCCTGAAAGGGTATATACCAGTGTGCAGAGGGTCCTTCAGAGTTTCTGGTGACCTGATACAGACACACAAAACAGAAGCTCAGCATTCAGGGTGGGTATCAAAGTCTCTCTGGATGATTCGTAAAATTACAATGAAATCTTTAGTAACCCTATCGCCCTGACTTGTGTTTGTAAAAAGCAATGCCTGGTCGCGTGTACTGACCGGCCACCTCCTGCGTAATAATATTGGCCCATTGCATTAGTGAACAGCCTCACTGGCCAAAGTGGACACACAGAGCAGGGCATTTTAAGCCAAACGCACGTTTGTAAACTCTTTGTAAATCAAGGGGAGTTTAACCCCCCTGGCGGTATTCCCGAGTGTAGGTTGGGATTACCTTTCAGTACCAAAAGTGGTAACCAATCCCAAGCTACACTCAGGATTACCCTGCAGCGTTGCTCAGGGATTCCCTCCAGCACTTACCTTGTCCTGCACTCCCGCGATGTCCACCCTGCAGGGTCCCCAGCCATCTCCTCCGGCTGACGCCGGCATCCGTCTTCCGTGTTCTGTTCCCTGCGAGCGTCGGGACGTATGGGGACAGAACCGGAGGGAAATTCAAAACATTCACTCAATATACTAAAATCTCATAGTATAACATTACTGTATCAAACCATTTCACATACATTTTGTCCCGAGTGCTTTGTCCAGTGCCCTGCCTGCATTTTTACTGTTCTTTCTGCCTGGAAACTGAAAAATGTCCATGGCATCCAAAAAGCGTCCCTTTAGGTCAAACGCGGTTTTAGACCAGCTAGAGAACAGCGATAGTAAATTAGAACTACTTGCAGAATTGAGTGATAATGATTCGTGGGGAAATTCATCAGACACTGAAAACGATTTTGCGACTAAACTCAGTGATGTGCGAACTTGGCGCTCTATTTCAAATTTCACTGTTTTTGGTTTGATTACATTATTAAAAATGTATTATTATATTATTTTTTATGATTATTACATTCTAATTTATGATTTCGTGTTTCAAATTTTATCATACCCGGAATGTTTACTAGACACTTGTTCGGACAGATTTCAGTGAGTTATTCCTAAGAATTACAGGCCTACAATAAAAAAACAAAAAAAAACAAAAACATTTCCATGCAAAAAATATGTACCACTTTGACCACAGAAATACTGACATAATCAGACCACTAGGGAGGTTAAAGAAGGTAATCAGTTCCGTCAATGCTGCTGGAGTTTGTACAATATGTACAAAGTCAATATGTTCTTGGAGTGAGTCCACTTTCTTACCTGTGCCATCTTCCAGTTGTGCAAAGTTACAGATCTGACTGATGTTGGACATCCAGCTTTGCATTTCCTCCTCTGTCCGAGCCACCAGGTAGAATGTTCGAAAAGCTGTTTTTACTATGAACACAAAACTGTTCTGGAATTCCTTCTTAATCAGGTTTACCCCAATGTACTTCTGGACTTCACACTCATTTAGGTCTATCACCCGGATAGGCTTCTTGGAATGGTTATTCTTGTAATATTCTAAGACATCTGGGTTCCCACTCATCCTTCCACGACGCAATACAAACCAACGCTTCCGCCATATCTGAAAGAGAGACAGATACATTTGTTTTGACTCATCGTAAACCTATATTGGTATGTACATAAATGCAGCCAGTGCTACAAGCTATAACAATTCTTATACCATACGTTTCATAACAAAATGAAGACAAATTCGGGTAGCTGCCTCTAATGTCCAAAGACAGTTCTGAGTGCTGGATATGAGTCCTTTGTCAACCTTCAACCGGCGGGTTGATGAAAAAAAAAAAAAAAAAACCTGACATGATTCCCCCATCCACACATTCATGTGGATGCAGGAGTCCTCCTTGTTTCATTGTATTCTGACAGCAGGGAGCCCTCCCCATACAAATCAGCACTGCAGTCTATTGCCTGCAGCACTGACCAACTGACCAACTGACCAACCACAGTGGCCATACATGGATTGAAATTTAGCCAATCCCTGCCAGACAAAATTTGATCCACGTATGGCCAGCTTTTGCTACAAGGGCAGAAAATCTGGTTTTTGCTTACTGCAGTTAAGTAACATTTACAGAGCTTGTGCCTCTCTCGCCCTTTGGAAGGACAGTGGATTAGCAACACACTGATATACTCATCTCCTTGTAACTCTGCTCTCCTCCTACCTGCATGTTCCATGTTAGCACATGAGCACTGCAGCATACCTGACTGACTCTTCAGATCTTTCCCAGTCTGATCTCTGGTGTACAGAGTATTGCAAGAGGTGGAATATCAAGTAAAATGCAGGTACTTGCTTATATTAAACAAAACCAATACATTCATTGATATACAACTACATTCATTTGTGTCTTCTATATCTAGCACGGATGAGTGAGAACACTGTGTGGGATGGTACTTTTATCCTCCCTTCAATAATGCCAAGCACCCTGGAAATTACATTTCTCCTCCACCCTACCAATGTTGCAATGCTGCAGACCCACAGTGTACTGTAACCCAATTATCAGTGTGCAGATTTATAATCTGCTACTGTTGGTTACTGTGCATCATTGCATGCTATGCCACATTAATAAATACTGTATAATAATGTACTGCAATAAGTTACAGATATATACCTTGCACACAGATATATACCTTGCACATAAAAGCTTGGAAGCACAAGCTATGTGCAAATAGTTAGATAACTACAGACTACACTTAAATATATATACACTATATTGCCAAAAGTATTGGGACACCCCTCCAAATCATTGGATTCAGGTGTTCCAATCACCTCCATAGCCACAGGTGTAAAATCAAGCACCTAGGCATGCAGACTGCTTCTACAAACATTTGTAAAATAATGGGTCACTCTCAGAAGCTCAGTGAATTCAAACGTGGTACCGTAATAGGTTGCCACCTGTGCAATAAGTCCATCTGTCACATTATCACAAAGTGGAAGCATTTGGGAACAGCAGCAACTCAGCCACAAAGTGGTAGGCCACGTAAAATGACAGATCAGGTCAGCGCATGATGAAGCACACAGTGTGTAGAAGTCGTCAACTGTCTGCAGAGTCAATAGCTAAAGACCTCTAAACTTCATGTGGCCTTCAGATTAGCACAACAATAGTGTGTAGAGAGCTTCATGGAATGGGTTTCCATGGCCGATCAGCTGCATCCAAGCCTTTCATCACCAAGTGCAATGCAAAGCGTCGGATGCAGTGGTGTAAAGCACACCGCCACTGGACTCTAGAGCAGTGGAGACGTGTTCTCTGGAGTGACCAATCATGCTTCTCTGTCTGGTAATCTGATGGATGTGTCTGGGTTTGGAGCTTGCCAGGAGAACAGTACTTGCCTAACTGCATTGTGCCAAGTGTAAAGTTTGGTGGCGGGGGGATTATGGTGTTTGGTTGTTTTTTTAGGGGTTGGGCCCCTTAGTTCCAGTGAAGAGAACTCCTAAGGCATCAGCATACCAAAACATTTTAGACAATTTCATACTCCGAACTTTGTGGGAACAGTTTGGGGATGGCCCCTTCCTGACATGACTGCACACCAGTGCACAAAGCAATTCTGGAAGAATGATCAAACATTCCCATAGACACACTCCTAAACCTTGTGGACAGTCTTCCCAATAGAGTTGAAGCTGTTATAGCTGCAAAGGGTGGGCCAACTCAATATTGAACCCTACAGACTAAGACTGGGATGCCATTGAAGTTCATGTGTGTGTATAGTCAGGAGTCCCAATACTTTTGACATTATAGTGTAGCCAAAAGTTAGAGTATTAAAGAATATGTTACCCCAACATTTCATTTTTTTTCTATGTGTCTGTTGTAGCAAGTAGTTGTATTAGAAGGTATCCTGTTCTCTTTGTATTGCTTCCTTTGTGTGAAACATCTGGACCTATCAGTCCCCTGCTTTCCTATTTTAAACTGATTACACTAGACATGGGAGTACATCCATCCCAGTATGGTCAGTTTTCTGGCTGTGCTGGGAGAACAGCCTGTCTGTCCTCCAATGGGCAAGATTTGTGCTTCCCCTGCACAGCCATTCACTGGGAAGATTAGTGTGCTGTTTCTCTAAACTTCACTAAGCCCCTTATGCATCTGAGAACAGAGGTTATACAGTATGATCACTTCTAAAAGAAGGAAAAAACATTTATTTACAATTACAAATGGTTTGCCTTTCATTCCTAGTATAAAGTGGTTCTAAAGGCAGAAGTTATTTTTTCACCTTTATGTATTCTGTGCATGAAGGTAAAAAACATTTTGCATGCAGCTCTCCCTCCCCCTTATATTTACTTAAACCCAATCTTGATCCAGCAATGTCCCAAAAGCAGCAGCTCTCTGGTCTCTCTTCCTCTTCACTGGACAGAGAGGAAGCAGCAGACGCCATTGGCTCCTGCTGTGTCAATCACAGCCAATGAGGAGAGGGGGCGGGGCTGAGTCATGCTCTGTGTCAATGGACATGCAGAGCCAGTTTGGGAGTGGGCATGCACGAGTGTCCCTATATCAAGGGACTTGCTAGGGGGCAAGTCGGCAGCAGGAGGGGCCAGGGGGGACCCGAGAAGAGGAGGATCGAGGATGCTCTGTGCAAAACCACTGCACAGAGCAGATAAATATAACATGCATGTCATTTTTTAAAAATAAAAATGTATCCTTTAGAATCACCTTAAAATGAACGACTTGTTTTGCAAAGCGAGGGTTCACATATTCTTTAGTTCTGCCTGTTGTTGCTCACAAGGCATCTATATATTTAAGAGGTTTGCACTTGACTAAAGACTGAAATTTTATGTTTAGCAGATTGATCTAAACCAGAGTCTCCGAAATTTAAATGTGAAACAATAATTTAATAGTCTGAATACAAGTGAGACATGTTTATAGGTCAACTGTAATGCTAACCGACTCAAAGCTGTAATAGGGAAGACAGATCCTTTTTGGCACTACAAAACAATAGGTGAAATAGCCTTTAATTAAAACAATACCATGGGGAACCTAAGCATTTCCCAGAAATAATATCTAAAAAAGGGGAAGTAGAGATTAATAAGTAACCAGATGATATAGCAAACAAACACAGAGCCCACTACTTCTCCAAAAATAAAATGTGTGATAAGACAGTTATAAAATTCGCAATGTTCCTTGGAAATGAAGAAGGCAAACATGAAAGATCCTTTCAGACAAAAAGAAGATCTCTGCCAATTACCCAGTCTGTGTAGTGCTATGTAGCTAATGTGCACAAGATGAGGGACAGGACTTTAACAGGTGTAACACAGTTTACGCATGCTATCAGTAGCAGGATAACAGTGACAACCTCACATAAAAGTCAGCACTATGCCAATGATCAAAGCATCACAAATGACGATCATGCAGTATACAGACCTAAATTCCAGGTGTGGCAATTGTTACACAGTTACATAATGTAAATATATTTATGTGCCACATCTTTGGAAGCTGGAAATAACTGTAGTAGGCACTGCTACTACAGTGTATGCCACTGGTTTCCAGGTCCCATGCCAACAGGTTGCACTTTTGATTAATGCACACAAGAGGTCACTTTTATGGCCTGGGCGCCATTCAGAGAAACTTTGAATTTTCTCAATGAATGCAAAGTATTCTCTGATTGGATGAGGTAGAGATCATGATGTCACTACCCACCATAGCAAAAAAAAAACAAACAAAAAAAAAAACAGTTACTATAGCATTTACAATTACTACACAAGTCATACTGTAAGTAAATGTTATTGAAAATGGCCTTTCCTTTTCAACCTTATGAAAGATGCCCGCTTCTAGATGGCCTAAAATAAGTGAACACAAGGTAATAGTTCTATGATTTCTGGGACTCACACATTGCACACATTTGTCATAGTAAGGGTCAGTCCACCCAGAAATTATATTTAAGACAGAGATGGGGCTTGGTGGGCTTAGGCAGCCTCTGGCTTTTTACATATCTTGGATGCTCTAACACAGCAGAGGTCAACTGATTATGTATTGGGGTCTAAATTGTGACCCCTGAGATAGAGCGATAAATAATCAACATTTAAAATGCTACAAAGGAATGTCAGAGATTGTGGATGTGCTACAGGAGTTGTTGGGGACTGGAGATCAGCTTCAGTCAAAAGACTGGGACTTGTTCCTTAAGACTGCTGGAGTTCACTGCCATTACAGCCCCTTTACAAACCAGTGATCCCACTGCCAGTACTAATTGCTGGGGTTTGAGGGTCATCACACATGTAATAAAGGACTGCATTTCGGTACCAAGGCTCTAAAAGCTGCATTTCTCTGGCCAAATTCTTGACTCTATTTCTGTCCATATAGGAGTTTTGATTCCTATCACTTTTGTGAATTACAATTATTATTACAATTGAAAGTTTCCACAATAAAGTATAAATGCAAAACCCAGCAGGGAGAGTGGGAGCCCCTTAGAATTGTGATAGCAAATGTGCAGACCTCACCAAGAAAGTCCTTGAGAGATATAAGAAAGCATCAGGTGGTATAACTTTCTAGCATCTATCAAAAACTTTGGTATTTGTTTTATGTGGAATGACCCTTCACAAGAGCAAAAGATTATCTGCAGCCTACTTCTGATCTGTACTGTATGTACTGATAAACTGAATATTCTGAGATTTATTGTATTTTCTGTGTACGCTTAAAGTGTTACGAAACCCAGGACCCTGCATTCACCAGGGGTGGACTGACAACTCATGGGGCCCCCGGGCAATAGGGGATCATGGGGCCCCTGTGTCCTAGCCCAAACTCAAAAAAGCCTATGAAAAAGGTACCAGGGGCATCTCATGGGGCCCCCTACTGACCCCGGGCCCTCGGGCAGTGCCAGAGTTTCCAAATGGTCAGTCCACCCCTGGCATTCACTATATTTGGTCTCCCACAGTACACAGAACATGGAAGTGCAATTATTTTAGTAAATAGAAACTGCTAAATACCCTTTCTCATTAGCAGTCGTGTGACTTCTATCAGTTTTCATTCTGCCCTAGGAAGATGCAGGACCCCTAACCTCTGTCTGGACAGTGCTGATTGCCCTGTGCTGATCGCATACACTCTCCCAAGAAAAAAAAAAAAAAAACCTCTCTAGCAATACACACCAAACTGAGCATGTGCAGAGTGACTCCACATTATATATGTCTTATCAGGAGATAAGAGGGAGACACTGGAAGAAGGGGAGGATCAGAGAAGGGAAGATCAAACAGCGTTTTTACACAATGCAGAGTATTAACACCTTAGGTTCCACAGTGAGTATAACAAGCATGCTTTACTGCATATATATATACAGACTGATTTTACTGTTGTGGGTTTAGTAACATTTTAATGGAATTTATTTGGCTATCACCTGGGCAGAAGCCAAAACTCACGCACGTGTGCTTTAATTCCCATATCCTTTACGTGTGACTTTATACTTTACCCAGTACTGATAGTTCAGACAGGTTATGTCCTGTTTTGGGGTCTAGCACAATTAAACACAATGTTCATATGTTTTTGAACAATACATGTCTAGGTTTTCCCTTTAATTCTTTGGGTTAGTTGTAGTGGAAATTTTGTGGTATGAGTCAGTGGCCTGAAATGATATCACAGTATAAAATCAAATAACTATTCATCAAGAACAATAGCAATGACGATGTCTAACCTTAGTTTCTAATGAAAAAAAAAAAGCTAGGAAATCGTGCATTCTTATAGTAAAAGATGTTAAGGACGCATTTGCCCTATCAGTAGCTCTAACAGATTTATCAAGAAAGTAACCTTCTGTAAGTTCTAGGTTATACTTAAAGTTAAGGTCTCTTATCTATAGTTATGAATAGAGTAGGGAAGGGTATAAACCCATGCCAAGTCTTTAGTGTTGTCTGTGTCCCCAGGGGGTAGATTCAGCCTATTTATCTTGGTGGACATTTAACAGGAAATTCAAAATTTTGAGTTGTCACCAATACAAGAATAAGAGGGGAACTCATCCAAAAAAGGGACATTTGTTGTTACAGTGGCACGTTTCAAGGAGGGATTTATCTCACTTTAGAGTGATTTTGTCTTACTTCCTTTTGAGTCTCCAGAATAAGAAGTAAAGGGAAATATCCCAAATGAGATAAATGTAGCAAAATAAAAATACAAAATGAACAGGGGTTTTACGTATCCCCACCTAAACAAAATATAAATGTATTGGCAATACAAACACTTTAAATGCATGAACAATATGAAAATTTAGAGGATTTTCCACTAAATTTCTCCCCATTAGGATCCCTACAGCTCCCAGACTTTACAAATGAAGATAGAGCTTCTCTTTTTTTTTTTTTTTAATTCTTTTTATTCAGTTTCAAAATTAAAATACAAAACAGAGCCTATTGGGCCTTCCCAGGCTAAGCGTAATATTCTAACAACCAACTAAAAAGGTAGGCTTATCCAGCATGTAGGATCAGTCACAGTATTTTAAGACAAAGAAAAACCCAGGGTCTTCGAAAATGATAGGATAGGATGAGCACTCTCCAAGATTTAGGCTAGGTGTGTATATGTGCGGGTGGTGTCGCAGGGGATCTGCACAAAAATCCGTGCAGCCGCACCACCCACTCAGAGGAATGCAGACCCGCGAGCGGGTGCCATTAGTTCTAATGGAAACTGGAAAACACAACCGTGCTGTGAACCTAGGTTCCCATGCGGGCTGCGTTTTCCAAAGAAGTGCAGGGACTTCTTCCCAGGGGGGCACTGGAGTCCATTCAAATGAATGGGCTTTCGTGCCCGAGCAAAACGCGACCCGCATGGCCGCATATATGTGAACCAGGGGTTACCCCACTTACCAGAGTAATGTAATACCAGTAAAATCACAAGGGTCACCATAAATCCTATTTTAAACCAAGGCAAATAAAGCAGGAGTCTCGAGGTGCACATTAGTGGATGGAGAATCTACCCAAATATCCTACACTTTATGGACTTTTTGGGATAGCCCCGTAATAAATAAGTGGCCTTATACATTGACAGAGTCTAACTGACTAACCATTTCCACAGAGTAGGGGCTTCTTCCCTGAAGTTAGCTTACTTTCTACTCCACCTAAAGTGGAACTAGAGGTAAAAATACTAACCTTAGTTGCAACGGTCCAATGTCTGCAAAATCCCTCGGCATCTTCTCCATGGTTTCTTTCAGGTGCCAGTCTTCGGCTTTCTTGCTGGTGCGAGATGACGTCTCTCCCATGTATGCACAGGAGTGCAGTCATCCCAGTCACAGACAGTGTGCCAGAGTGTAAACCTAAATATGTTGTATACAGGCGTGCGCTAGTGATGACAATAAAGCAGCTAGTACGCAAGATATAGATAACAATCCCTACAAGTATATGTATAAAAAGGTGCAGCGCTAAAAACACAAAGTAAAAAGGTATCAAGTGGAACCATAAAGTGCAACATATAAATATATATACACAACAGGAAACACTGTTCAACAGGTAAAAAGTTTTGGGCATAAAATTAGCTAATCTTACATAATTTTGGGGTGCTGAAAACGAAAATGACCCTAAAAAATGTTGATTGGCTCTAGTTTCCATGATATATTCACCCATCTAATGACGTAAGCCATTCAAAATTATGATGCAACTTCAGCTGCATATTGCGCAATTGATACTGGTGACCAATAGAAAATTGCATGTATTCTGAGATGATGCAATATTAGCCTTTAATTGCATCACTTCACTGCATAAAAGCTGCAGTATCTGTAGCTGATTGTAGTTCGACAGCGTCTTTACATTTCGTTTTATGCTTATATAGGCTACTCAGTAATGCCTCAAACTAGTGTGAATAAAGCAGATAATTTCTGCTATATCTGCGGTGAAATAACTTTTATCTCACAAAAAAGGAGGATAACGGGAATGATTAAGAAAGCCTACAACTTGTATTTTGGCTGCAAGATAGGAGACCAGGACAAGAGCTGGGCACCACATATATGCTGCAATTCTTGTGAGACGGCACTGGAGCAATGGTTGAATGGAAAAAAGGTATCTATGCCTTTCGCTGTGCCAATGATTTGGAGAGAGCCAACAGATCATGTTAGTAATTGTTACTTTTGTATGGTGCCTCCAATTGTAAAAGGGCTAAATAAGAAGAAAAAGTTATCTGTGCACTATCCAAATATTCCATCGGCAATACGTCCAGTTCCTCATGGAGAGGGGCTACCAATTCCTAAAGCACCAGAATCCTTCGTGGTTGAGTCAAGTGAGGAAGAACCTGAAGCGTGTAGTCACGTGCAGTTGTAAGAGATAGCCCTTTCCTCGAATACAAGAGAAAAGCCAAGAGAAGCAAAACCGACACAAACTGAAGACAAAACTAGTGAGAATCCTAAGTATTAAAATGATTCAACTTAGCTTATGGCTATAATTTTTCTTGGTAATCCTATGCAATATATTATGCCATTTAGGCTTTGTTATGTAGTCAATATCACTTGCTTTATATTTGTGGAAAGACATTTATCTATATAATTATTGTGCATTATGTAGTCATTACGCCTGTAGTAGAAAACTTTCCGTTTACAGAAAAACTAGAGCCAATTGACAAATATCATTGTTATATTTGAACTCAGAATGTGAAATTCATTAAGAAATGGATCCTTTTGTTTTCAAAACTGGCAAAAAATAAAAATTTGTTGAACAGTGAAATCAGCAAACGGTAGGAAAATAAAGTCCGTGAGTAAATGTGATAGTAAGTGCACTAAAGTGCAATAAGAATTATTCAAAAGTATTATAAATGATATTCACGGTTGCACTTAATGATTTGTACAACAAAATAATCATAGGTCCATCAAACAGCCACATTGCTGACATCACGCCGCCAAAGGACAGAGCGGCGATCATTTAGGTACTTGTCATTTGTGCCTTTATCACTCCACGTGGATGTTTTAACTCTGCTTTGTGAATGCAATAAACTACTACACTATATACAAATTTCTGGCTCCTGTGGTTGAGCTATCTTCCCTAGGGCAAGGGTTTCTCCTTCCACCTATGTCTTTGATGGAGCAGTACATTTAACCCCCTAGCTGCCTCTTCACCTCCAGATGTGATATACCTTCTGCCTGTTATCATATACCTTCTGGTGAGTGTACATCCGCCCGAGGTGGTGGATTCCACTGTGTGAATGATCTCACGTTCACATCCTGCACTGTATGAATATAAGGACATTATTTGAACGCAGTTGTTTGATGGAGTGTAAACTTAGCTTGACACGTGCAGCTCATTGTACATTATACCGGGGATTGCAAACAGGCAGGAAAATGTGTATTATTGTAAAAGACATTGCATGTCTCTTCTGCAATAAAGACCCTGCCTATTCACATTGTTTTGTTAGTTTTGCTTAGAGGAACTTCAGACAGTAATACTAAAGGCAGCAATACAGATACAAAAGAAGTTCACAATTACATTTGGACTGAACATCATAACTCAAACAGATGTTTTTGAGGAACTTCAGGAGGAACAAATTCACCTTTTGACAACATTAAATAAGCTTTCAGTACTAATAGCATTCATGGAAAGTGTCCAACATACATGTGTAAGCTTTGGAGCTTTTATATTAGTACAAGACTAACATTATTGCCCTCGGCTCAAGGGTCTTGTTGAAAGTGCAGCTGACGGTAGAGGAAGTGGTCAGAAGACGTGCAGGTGGCTTCTGGGATAAGATACAGCATCCTCTTCTCCTGACCTCTCAGGAAAAAGCACTCCACTCATTTAAAGGGGAAGTTACACGGCCCAACAAAAATATTTTATTAGTTCACAGAAAACTGCCAACTCAATTGTTTTATAATCTAGGCACGCTGCCGAGATTCGGGGTTTTTGAATATAGAAAATATCTTACAAGCTGCTAGGAGATAGCAGAGGTGTTTGCCATATGACATAATCTTTTCTGAATAGAGGGAAGAAAGATAGGCAGTAGCCAACAGCAACCAAATGTCCCTCTTTCTCAGTATGTAGCATTTAGAACATTTTATCAACTTAATGAGATGTACACACCCCTTTATAAAAGACAATGTTTATCAAGTATCCTGTGGCATGTTTCAGTACATGTGAAGTACTACATATTTAACCACTTCCCCTCCACCCTATAGCAAAAATACTGGTACAGGGCAACAGGGGTATGCAAAATCACATATACAGTGGGGATCGAAAGTTTGGGCACCCCAGCTAAAAATTTGTATTAATGTGCATAAAGAAGCCAAGGAAAGATGGAAAAATCTCCAAAAGGCATCAAATTACAGATTAGACATTCTTATAATATGTCAACAAAAGTTAGATTTTATTTCCATCATTTACACTTTCAAAATAACAGAAAACAAAAAAATGGCGTCTGCAAAAGTTTGGGCACCCTGCAGAGTTAATATCTTGTACTGCCCCCTTTGGCAAGTATCACAGCTTGTAAACGCTTTTTGTAGCCAGCCAAGAGTCTTTCAATTCTTGTTTGAGGTATCTTTGCCCATTCTTCCTTACAAAAGTCTTCCAGTTCTTTGAGATTTCTGGGCTGTCTGTAACGCACTGCTCTTTTAATGTCTATCCATAGATTTTCAATTATGTTGAGGTCAGGAGATTGTGAAGACCATGGCAAAACCTTCAGTTTACGCCTCTTGATGTAATCCCCTGTGGATTTCGAGGTGTGTTTAGGATCATTATCCATTTGTAGAAGCCATCTTCTCTTTAACTTCAGCTTTTTCACAGATGGCATCAAGTTACCATCCAAAATTTGCTGAAATTTTATTGAATCCATTTTTCCTTCTACTCGTGAGATGTTCCCTGTGCCACTGGCTGCAACACAACCCCAAAGCATGATTGATCCAACCCCATGCTTAACAGTTGGACAGAGGTTCTTTTCATTAAATTCTGTGCCCCTTCTTCTCCAAACGTACCTTTGCTCATTCCGACCAAAAAGTTCAATTTTAACCTCATCGGTCCACAGAACTTGTTTCCAAAATGCATCAGGCTTGTCTATATGTTCATTTGCAAAGTTCAAACGATGATTTTAGTGGTGAGGACGTAGAAGAGGTTTTCTTCTGATGACTCTTCCATGAAGACCATATTTGTACAAGTATCTCTTTATAGTGGAATAGTGTACCACAACTCCAGTGTCTGCCAGATCTTTCTGGAGGGATCGTGCAGTCAAACGTGGGTTTTGAATTGTTTTTCTCACAATCCTGCGAGCTGTTCTGTCTGATATTTTTCTTGGTCTACCAGATGTTGCTTTAACTTCCACTGTTCCTGATGACTGCCATTTCTTAATTACATTCCGAACAGAGGATATTGACATCTGAAAACGCTTTGCTATCTTCTTATAGCCTTCTCCAGCTTTGTGAGCGTCAACTGTTTTCAGTTTCAGTTTTCTAGACAACTGCTTAGAAGAACCCATGGTGCTGATTGTTGGGGCAAGGTCAGATGAGTCTGGGCATTTAAAACCTTTGAGATTGACATCACCTGGTCTTCCCAGACGATGATTGAGAACAATCCATGACACTGGCAGGTCTCAGCTTGGCAAAGGGGGCAGTGCATGCTATAAATTCTGCAGGGTGCCCAAACTTTTGCAGACACCATTTTTTTGTTTTCTGTTATTTTGAAAGTGTAAATGATGGAAATAAAATCTAACTTTTGTTGACATATTATAAGAATGTCTAATCTGTAATTTGATGCCTTTTGGAGATTTTTCCATCTTTCCTTGGCTTCTTTATGCACATTAATACAAATTTTTAGCTGGGGTGCCCAAACTTTCGATCCCCACTGTACATACATTATATATATATATATATATATATATATATATATATATATATATATATATATATATATATATACACACACACACACACACACACATGATTTTGCCTTTCTGGGTAGGGGGCATGCGAGAGCCCTGTACCCTCCATACCCACTCCGCCATTCACGGTCTCAGCCTTCAATCATCGGGTCACGGCCAGTGATTACTCGCCGGCACCCAGTGATCGCCGAGTATCTCCGACAGAGGAGAGACCTGTTCATAAACAACACAGATATCTCCCCTGTCAGCGCCTGCACACTGCTTTGTATGGCTCTGCATAGCAGAGCCATACAAAGCAGTGTGCTTACAGTGGAAAGCACACACACAGCATACTGTGAAACAGCACACAGTTAACCCTTTGATTGCCCCACATGTTAACCACTTCCTGCCCAGTGTCATAGTACAGTGACAGTGCTTTTTATTAGCACTGATCACTGTATTGGTGTCACTGGGGATGTCAGTGACACCAAGTCAGTTTCCCCCCTAGTGTCAGAAAGCCCACCGCAGTCCCGCTACAAATCGCTGATCGCCGCCATTACTAGTAAATAAATAAATAAATAAAAATTCCACTATACATTTTGCCATTTGTAAATGCTATAATTTTCACGTAAACCAATTAACTGATACGTACTGGGATTTTTTTTTAACAAAGACATGTAGCAGAATACATTTTGGCCTAAATTTATGACGAAATTAGATTTTTAACATTTTTTTATTGGCTATGTTTGTTAGCAAAAAGTAAAAAACATTGTTTTTTTCTCAAAATTGTTAGTCTTTTTTGTTTATAGCTCAAAAAATAAATGCACAGACGATCAAATACCACCAAAAGAAAGCTTTATTTGGGGGAAAAAAGAACACAAATTTAATTTGGGTGCAGCGTTGCATGACCATGCAATTGTCAGTTAAAGTAATGCAGCGCCATGTTGCAAAAAATGGCCTGTCAGGAAGGGGGATAAATCCTCTGGAGGGCAAGTGGTTAAAGTGGTTGTAGAGGTTCAAGGTATTCAACCTTCATACATTCTATGCATAAAGGCAAAAAAACATCTTTGTGCAGCTCCCCTAATACTTAACTGAGCCTGATCCCGATCCAGCGATATGCCTTGTCTCTCTAAGGACTCTCCATCCTCATTTGTCAAGACACCAGCAGGAGCCATTGGTTCCTGATGTGGTCAATCACAGCCAGTGAGCCAATGAGGAGAGAGAGGGACAGGGCTGAGCCATAGCTCTGTGTGTGAATGGACACGGAGAGCAGAGGCTCGGGCAGGAGGGAGGGGCCAGGAGTGCTGCCTTTAATATCACTTTAGCTAGTATATACTAAAAAACACTACACGTAGGCTTTGAATAAGGCTGAACATCATATTTGATTGGATATAACTGCAATGAAAAAGCTTTAGAATACAAGGAAATGTAGTACTATACTAAAAACAGTTTTATTAGTCCATTCTACGATGCTGAAAGCCTTTATGATCAGAGGCAATTTGTCACTCTTTAACTTAGCTTTCTGCACGGTGTTATAAAGAAGGTCCATAAAATAAGTGTAAATGCCTACACTCAGATATTTAAGTGTACCTAAAGCCATTTTTTTCTTTTTATTTCTGGAGTGTTGTTGGGTTGGGAAAGTTCAGTAGGGATACATTTTAATCCATCTATGGCCATTCCTGTTTGTGAGAAGTCAATCTAATCATTGACTTCTCACAAGTGAACTTGTTGGAAAATTTTTGTTTGACCAGCG
Organism: Staurois parvus; assembly: GCF_062004578.1. Taxonomy (NCBI): domain Eukaryota; kingdom Metazoa; phylum Chordata; class Amphibia; order Anura; family Ranidae; genus Staurois; species Staurois parvus. The sequence goes on from NW_028317998.1 coordinate 3,830,669, forward strand.
CTGCAGCCAATCGGCTTCAGCACTGATCATTGTATTCCAACAGCAGAGGAGTCCCCACTGTCAAAGTATAACACAGCGGGGAGGATTCCACTAATTACTTCAGTAGCTCACTGGCTGAATAAAATAATGATCTATGTATGGTTCAGTCTGTCTTATCAAGAGATAAGAACCGATGACTTAAACAAGGGGAGGAACAGACCAATCAGGATCAAATGGCCTTTTTACACAATATAAAGGATTAACCCCTTCAGTTCCACAGTGAATATAACAAGCATGCTTTACTGCATATACAGGCTGATTTTACTGTTGTGTGTTTCGTAACACTTTAATACTAGAACTGCATACTTGCTGCAATATTCCATCATAATTCAACACTTCTTACTAGACATATGCTTTTGACACCCTTCCAGTTAGATCCCACATTACATTTTATTATGGCAGCAAAGGTAAGTATATTGCATTATTAGTGAGTTTTTATTGCACTACTATTCTGCTTCAGTGACCTTCCCATTTTTATATGTTTGCTGCAACATATCATCCTTGCTCACATACTGTGAGATAACATCTTGGCCACAAACAGACTGGTAGACTTGCATTGAGAGGGTAGAACAGCAGATTGGTGGGCCTGCACTGAAAGGGAAGAACTGCAGACTGGAGAGAGAGCAGTAATGCAATATCATTTTGGGGAATACTAAGCATAAAACACTAATTACATACGCAGTAAGCAAATATTGCTGACTACCTGCATATATAAGTTCTACTGTACATGGAAACTATTTTGAATCATTTAATTTTGGAAAACACGGAAATGATTATGTAACAAAAACAATATCCTTTAAATACTTCCCCAATTCCTAAGGAAGGTTTCTTCTGTCCTGGCAAAGTCCCTGGCTCATATCCTATGGGCTTCTAGATACTTGGAGAATGGCTGCAGAACTAAGCTGGTATAAGCCGTGTACCGGGGTGGGCTCCCCAGGATACAGTGAAGTCACGAACAAGGAAAGCAACCCCAACACCAGCTTTTGCCACAACAGAATTTTACTTAGATTTGGCAAGTAAACACAACCACAAATGTTGGGAACATACAATAAATTTACATACACCCAGCCCAAAGGCTGAGACCCTTGTGCTGCACAGCATGGCGCCTTCTGATGGATGATGGTAGAAGGTGTAGTAATTTACCTACTGGCGGGCACAACTAAGCTGCCACACCTTACCCGTTATTACCCTAAAAGAGCAGTAATCAGTGTATGGGTGTATGGTATGGGCTATCCTGCGGTGCAGCACAACAGCTTACAATCTTACACAAATCTACAGTATTCCCTCTCCCATAACTGGTCCTGTAGCACGTGCCTGAGTATTCCTTCTGAGCAAAATACCAGTCTGGCTTGAGTTTGTGGGATTTTATCAGCTCTCCAATGTGAAATGTCACTTTAAGTTGTGGAGTCCTTCCAATGATCAGTAACAACACTTGCAGCCTGACACAAACAGAGATCCTAACTAACTATAGGCCTGAACTCAGTCTCAAGGCACCAACACTGAAATGAGGTGCGTGCATGATCTTACTGACCCAGATCTGCTTTGCATCCGCTGGTAACTCTGAACAGAACAAATGTTGCTTAGTTCCTCTGCTCTCATCAGCCTTCCTGCCAACAATCTCTGGTTAGTGAGGGACGCTTTCACACCTGGATGTCATCGGATTCTCAGCTCACACGGCCCCTGCATTCAGCATCATCCAAAACATGGCTGCAGTCTCCTCTTCCTGTTCACTAAAACCCCAACTCTGTGTGAAAACTCCACCTCTTCATGAATATACAAATATCTATGCAGTCTGAGCCTGTGTTAGAAAAACAGTGACATCTTGTGGCTAAACTGCAGAATGTCAGTCAAAACATTAATTTACTCCACACAATAATTTACTGCACACAGTGTTCAAACAATGAGAGCAGTTTCCCCATCTCACACTGGCACATACCAACCAAATAAGAAGGTTTCTGGTGAACACAAACTGAGCTGGTCTAGCCATACAGTCCTATTCTTTAACTAATGAGGAGCTGAGCTTAGGGAAAATAGGTGTGGCTCCAAAAAATAATTGTTATGCTTCAAGATACTGGGTCAAGGCATTAGTATGAAAGGGCAGATTTTAAAGTAAACCTTTAATTTTGTACTTGCATGAAAAAAATCAGGGACTATAGAGGTGCCTGTATATATATATATATATATATATATATCTTAATATCTGGATGTTGGAGCTTTGAGAACTCCAAAAAACAGTTTCTTCTAATGAGCAGATTCTGATTTCCTGTAAAATGTCGCATTGATTCACCTCTTCTTGCCTCCATTACCCACATTCTAACCCATCTCTGTGACTGACATTCATAACGATAAACACAGAGGTTCCACAAACAGGATTGGGTGGGCAAGGAATTTTTTTTAAATCAAAAATATATTAGAGTGCCTTGAGTTTTGGGGTTCCCAATGCTCTCCTGAAGCAATTACAAGGTACATGCCTTTTATTCATGTAGGCAGCTTGGTTTCTTTTACCAACTGACTGGTTCACTATAGTTAAACTCTGAGCAAAAGGCTTTTTGTCCTTATGGTTATGTGGAAAAATGAGGTGTATCCCATGGCCAGGATCACAGCCCATGTAAAGTTACATTTCATTCAGTCGATAGTATAGCTCATCCTATACTTCTGGCCAATGTGGCTCCCATACACAGAAAATGCACAGTTGTTTATCTGCCCCTCCTCTCCTTTTGCCCATTCACATTACTCCTTGTAATTTGGTGAACCATTCGGAACCCCTGTAAAAGTGTCTTTGTCTTGCCATGTGTCCCATTGGAGAGATTTTCCTTCACTTTGTGTTCTTTAACCACAACTGGAAGTGAGAGATAAATTCTCTAAAAATTATCACTGCAACAAGTGTCCCCATTGGAAGATTTTTCCCTGTATTCCTGTTCTACTACCAACTCAAAATTTAGAATTTTTCTATCACTTTTTATAACCGTGATTTTTGACACCAGAACATAGAGAGCCCCATTAAAAATCTGACAGGGGTTTTAACCCTCAGTGCCAGTTTACACATATGCGGACTGGATGTGGTTTGAACCACATTCAATCCACATGATATGTGAAATAACATGCTTCCTATGGCGCCTGTATACATATGTAAAATGCACTGGCGGTGTGGATTCAGTGAGGATTGAAAAAGAGTCATGTCCGATTTCTAAGGCGCAGATTACAGACTATTGACTTTTATGGGAACTGCTTCTGAATCACACATGTCATCAGTTGTGATCAGGATTTTAGTTCAGGATCAGGATTTAATTTCAGGATCTGGTATAATCACAGTTTTCTCCCCTCCCCCCCTCCTCTCCACCTCAGCAAAACCACATCCAAACCAGACCTGAACCTGTGAACAGTACAATCTGCAGCTCTGTCACAAAAAACAGAACTGAACTGGCCCTGAACTGCTGAACAAGTAGATTTCAAGCCTCCTTAAAACAGGACCTTGAAATCCGGAACGTACATGTGTGAATCAGAACTTAAACCTAAAAAAAATCCTAATCTAAAAAAAAGTTTTGCGTCAGATATAATCTAAAGTGGTTGTAAACTCTTACATATATCCAGTGAAGTGACTGGCCTCAGGTGATACACAGAGATGAAACAAATCCTCCTATATAAAGTTGTACCTGTATATCTACAGCCATCTGTCCCCTACATCCATTCAAATTTCCAAAATGTACACAGGACTGCTCAGCGCTGAAGAGCAGGGGGTGGGAAACTGAAGTTACATCAGTGAGGAGAGCTCTGAGAGCTGATTGGGGAGCAGGGACACAACCCCCTTCAAACAGCACACCTGAACAGAGCTGAGGCTGTCAATCATAGGCTATGCCCTCCCCTGTCACCATTTTTCTCTTGGTGTCAGAAAAACTTGCCAGATGTGACTTATACTGACAGCAGAGAAACGAGGCAGCGGACAGAAATGACATTTCGTGATCTGGATTGAGACAGGTACATACTATAAAAGGATATGCTTTGTTCATATTTCATGTTCTAGGTTTACAACCACTATAGAAAATGCAAAACAATACACAGTTACCACGTCTACAAGAAATGCACATGCATGTACAGTATATATTCCCAACAGATTCCTTACTTGGGCAATTTTTATATTTATTTCACAGATCTGTATGCAAACATACTACAGAGAGAAATTAAATCCCATAGTTAACCCAACTGTTCTTTTAAGTAGCATTTCCTCTTGAGAAGGGCACTAGCGTGGTCTAACACAGCCACGCATATTATCTCGTAACAAGTAAGCCAGTAGCACACAATTCCAAGAAACATGGACTTTCGTTTCACTTTGGTAATACCACAAAACCCAAAAGGTCATTAACAGTCAAAATGCATATCAAACTGTCAGAGCTCACATGATGGCACACTGAGAAATAGAGCAAACAGGAAATTGGGCAAAATGAAGCTGCTACTGGACGATCTAGAAGAATGGTGAAACATAAAAGAAATGTTCTTGTACTTGCAATGAACAAACTAACCTGTTTAGGGGTATTTGTTATTTTTTTTCAGTTACTGTTTTCAAAGCTTGTACTGGCAACATCTGTTTATTGCTTTCAACAACACTAAATTATTAATTATGCTCATGAACCAATAAATCAATTATTCAACATGCTACAACCAATACAACACTAAAATGCTTTGACTACTAGATGCAATGGTTAGCTGGTCATATAGGGCTACACCTACCCGGCTGCATGCACAAATACAAATCTCAATTTGCTCTATTTTGGCTAAAGGAAACTCCCACTCATTGAAGACATACACTCACCGGCCACTTTATTAGGTACACATGTTCAATTGCTTGGTAATACAAATTGCTAGTCAGCCAATCACATGGCAGCAACTCAATGCATTTTGGCACGTATACATGGTGAAGACGACTTGCTGAAGTTCAAACCGAGCATCAGAACGGGGGAAGAAAGGGGATTTAAGTGACTTTGAACGTGGCATGGTTGTTGTTGCCAAACGGGCTGGTCTGCATATTTCTATCTACTGGGTTTTTCACACACAACCATCTCTAGGGTTTACAGAGAATGGTCTGTAAAAGAGAAAATATCCAATGAGCGGCAGTTGTGTGCACGAAAATGTCCTGTTGATATCAGAGGTCAGAGGAGAATGGGTAGACGCATGCTAGACGATAGAAACAGTAACTCATGCTAATATGGACCAAAATCTCTGGAGAATGTTTCCAACACCTCGTTGAATCTATACCACAAAGAAGGCAGTTCTGAGGCAAAAAGGTGTCCAACTCGGTCCTAGCAAGGTGTACCTATTAAAGTGGCCGGTGAGTGTATAAGATTTGCTACCACTGTCCATCCTGGAGATCCTCAAACTAAGGAAGTACATGCTGGGGTCAGCAATCCGTTGTTTGCGATCTGAACTTGCCATCACAGAACACCAGAGTACATCAACAGAGGAAGCAGATGGCCACAGAGGGAGCACGAGCTGCATAAGCTGATGCTTTCTCTGGCACCTGTTGGACGTGGAGTGATACCAAGTGCACTTCACGCTGGGGACCATTCTAGCAGCCTGGAGACAGAGAACAATGCCAGCAGAAGATGGAAGAGGAAAAGAAGGTCAGTCCTGTATTCTCTGATCCTCCCCTTCTTTCAGTGTCCCCCTCTTATCTCCTAATAAGACATACCATGTGGAGTCACTCTGCACATGCTCAGTTTGGTGTGTATCGCTAGAGAGGTTTTTTTCTTCGGAGAGTGCATGTGATCAGCACAAGTCCAATCAGCACTGTCCAGACAGAGGTCAGGGGTTCTACATCCTCCTAGAGCAAAACGAAAACTCCTCCTACAAGCTTTAACCAGTGCTCTGCTGGACACTGATAGAAGTCACAAGACTGCTATATACTGCTGATGAGAACAGCTTTTTAACAGTTTATATTTACTAAAATAATTGCATTTCCATGTTCTGTGTACTGTGGGAGACCAAATATAGTGAATGCAACACATGGCTTTAGTAACACTTTAAGTGACACAGACAGTGCAGCACAATTATTATTGACGTCAGGCAGTGCATCTATTTATTGAAAAGGCGGTGGAGGCCATATTTAGTTTGGAACATAATGGAAGATTTGTCATCTTAGAAAACGAAGACAGTATATTATTAGAACACGTGTAGTTTATTAGGCACCAGTCATACAGGTTCAGCCATTTAACCTATAAATCAATGTATACATGAATCACACAAGGAAAATAAAAATAAAAATTACTGACAAATTGAATTAAATTAACCAGAACAGTGAAACTGCTCCTGACAGTTGCTGTATAGCAGCTAGCTGGAAACAAAGTATCTGTTCATATATACATAATAAATACAAATAAAGAAACCAAAAACAATTGATAGATATACAAATGACAACTTGTAAAAAGATTCATCTGGTGGCTCTGAGCAACTTCTAAATAGTAGTAAGTTAGCTACAGGCTGATCTAGGCTGCCTCCTCTGTAAGGCTGGGAACCCCAAAGCTGTGAACAGAGAAGAAAAGAGAGAGGGGTGCCAAGCTGACCATAGTGTAGTAAGCAAGTTTACTATGGAGATCAAAAAAGGTTAAAGTTGCACTCACAAACAAAAGTAGATAAAAGTGTCTGTTAAATCAGTGTGCAGTCCAGACATTTGTGGAGATGGAAGACCAAAGCACAGCTCCCTCCCTGGCTGCTATACCAAAGCTGCACAGTCACGGAGGAGTAAAGCCTCTAAAATGCATTTCTTGACCACCCTTGTGACTACACATGTCCTGGCAGTGTGAGCACATCCTCTGGTGGCAGTTTTTCCCTGGTCTATAATGCCTGGCTTCAGTGGCTCTGGTTTAGCAACCAATGGATGCTCGATGGTTCCTTCCACTAGCCCACTACTGTGTCCTACTGTGATGTCGGGGCTGGCAGAGGAAATTGCAGAGCGTAGCAGGTTATGCCAACACTCGACACCCCACCCTTCAGCACAATGACACAATGAAGTTTTATGGCCTGGACAGCAGAACAGGAAAGCATCAATTGCTTTCTTTGCTTTTTACCCAAGCCTAGGTAAGGGTTGAGGGAGTGGAAGTGGGTATCTGTCAAAAAAAGGTATCACATCCTGAAAACAAATGCCACAAATTAGTCAGAGGTTGGAGGCAGAAAAAGATACGTGGTACTTCAACTTTTGGGTGGAAGTCCACTTTATATCAGACTAAATTTTCAGACACTTCCATAGGCCGGCTTGCCAGTGATTCTCTTTAATTCATTAAGCATAAGTGATATTAAAGAGATGCTAAAGGTTCATTTTTTATTATTAGAAAATAACAAACACGTTATATTTACCTGCTGTGTGCAGTGGTTTTGCACAGAACCCCCCGAATCCTCTTCTCAGGTCCCCCACAGGCTCTCCTGGCCCCTCCCTTCTGTCGGGTGCCCCCACAGCAAGCAGCTTGCTATGGGGGCATCCACTGCTACATGAGTGAATGGCTTGGCTCCGCCCCTCTCCTCATTGTCTGACTTGCTGTGATTGACAGCAGCAGAAGCCAATGGCTCCTGCTTGCTGGCTCAGCCAATGAGAAGGCAGAGAACCGGGACAGGCGAGGCTGTCGTTCACATCGCTGGATCTCGGTGAACCTCAGGTAAGTATTGAGGGGGCTGGGGGCACTGTTGCATACAGGAGGTTTTTTACCTTTATGCATAGAATGCATGAAGGTAAAAAACCTCCAGCCTTTACAACCACTTTAAACCCAACCAAAAATGTATATTTCAGCCTACCAGTCATCAGATGTGGAGGTTGAATCAGTTTTCTTTTCCTAGGCTTTCTTCCCCTTATTTTCACCTTGTGGTATAGCCAGTAATACACCTCCTGTATTAGTGAGACACCACTCTGGATGAATGAGCACAGGAGACACAGCAGCATTATCAGTCTGGGGGAGGGAGGTCATGTTAACTGTATGAAGTGGAACTGCACTGCATCCAAGTACTACAAACCAAAAATGCTATATAATTCATTATTAGAATTCAAAACAAACTCCTCCATCTATCCATGTCTCCATGCTTTATTTTGCTGAGAAATCATTTAAAAAAACACCCATAGCATTTCTGGACCGTGGCCATCTTGAGTAAGGGCAGATGATTCATGCAGCAGTTACTTCCTGGAATCTGTCCTTGTCAGGGCAGGAGCTGTGGAACGGACAGGCAGGCCTAATGGCAGGGTCACGCACCGACTGACGACAACCACCACCCACAGACCGGAGTCCCTCAGGGCGCGGAGTCTAAGTCCCAGGCTGCCCTTCACCAGGGCCCCTGATGGTGGGGATGGACTTGACGTAGCCATGGACCAGGTTGCAGCCCCCGAGACACCCCAGCTGCGGTAATGGCCGCCGCCAATTGTGTGTATCTGGTAGGAACCAGATAAGACAATAACGTAGTCGGGCAGGCCGGGTCAATAACAACGGGACAGACAGTACAGAACGGTAGACAAGAATAACAGGTCACAAGCCGGGTTCAGCAACGGGAGGTCAGATAAATGGATAACGCAGAGAATAGTCTAGTCAAAAGCAGAGTCAGTTTCCAGGAGAGCCACAACAGTAGAAACAGAGCTTGTTGCAACACGAACATACAAGACACGAATGCAAAGAGCACGTGCGGACAACAGGCTTATATGTGATCAACCACACCCCTCTGGGGGATGGACCGAAGAGGCCAGAAGGCATAAAAGACTCCCACCATGCTCTGCAGAAACCCAAGATGGATGCCAGCACATGGAGCAGCATAACCTCTGGGAAAAGGTAGGACCTTGACAGTCCTAAGCTCAGGCACTGGCTGAGCTAAGACCCTCCCTCTCCTCCCGAAGACTCTGGGGATTTATGACATCATTTGCCTAGGCGTGGAAACCAAGAAGTAAATGAAGGAATGCAAAAAAAAGGGTAAAACAAGTAAATATAATATACTTTCCTATCAATTTACTAATGCTAGCAGCATAAGGATTAGAAATATTCCATGTTGATTGAGAGAGTGAAGTTCCGTTTTAAATACAATTGAATCCAAGCTCTAGCTCACTCTTTAAAATCAGTTACAGCAAACAGTTTTTCCCTTCAAGATAAAGATTTTACATGAACAAATAAAAGCTGATTGTTTTAATTACCCCTGCCAGTGTTAAGTGGTTTGTCTCATCCATGTAAACTGATACATCCTGTTGGAAAGCTTGTGCTTCTGAAAAACAACAGACTTGCTGGCTGGATCACCAGATGATAATAGAAGAAAGAAAGCCCACAAAAGAAAACTAATGTCACCATCATATCTAACAATTGTTAACCTGAAATATAATAGATATTTGCTTTCAGGTTTAATACTGCTTTAAAGTGTATTTCCAGTTTTGAAGCCAAACTGAGGGAACACCTACTTGGAATGAGTTACATTTTCTCATTCATATCATATAACAAAAATAAACAAACAAATAAAGCTTACCCCTTTAAGGATGTTCTGTTCTGCAAATTTCAGCGCTGTAAAATCTTACCTAGTTCTCCGTTTTATGAGGGGACTGCACAACTGTTTGTTATAAACTAGATTTAAACAGCCAATAAAGTATTAATTTTTTTTTTGGTGTTGATCGGAAAAAAAATGACATGAATTTCCCATCCTCATTCGAAGTGGATGGAGGAATCCTCTTCCTTTTGTATTCTGACAGTGAGAAGACTTCCCAGCTATCAGAATACACTGATCAGCGCTGCTGGCTATAGCAAGGCAGCTGTTCAGTAATTAGAGGAGCCTGTCAGTCTGTCCTTAGAACAGACTCACTCTGATATTGTTCAAAAATCCTTTAAGTCAGCCTTGAGATCTTCTCGCGAGAAACATCCAAATAGTAAGAAATACACTATATTGTCAAACGTATTGGGATGCCTACCTTTACATGCACATGAACTTTTATGGCATCCCAATCTTACTTCGTAGGGTTCAATATTAAGTTGGCCCACGTTTTGCAGCTACAACAGCTTCAACTCTTCTGGGAAGGCTGTCCACAAGGTTTAGGAGTGCGTCTATGTGAATGTTTGACCATTCTTCCAGAAGCACATTTGTGGGATCAGCCACTGATGTCGGACGAGAAGGCCTGGCTCGCAGTCTTCGCTCTAATTCATCCCAACTGTGTTCTATTGGACTGAGGCCTGTCAAGTTCCTCCACCCCAAACTCACTCATCCATGTCTTCATGGACCTTGCCTTGTCATGTTGGAACAGGAAAGGGACATCCCCAAACTGTTCTCACAAACTTGGGAGCATGAAATTGTCCAAAATGTCTTGGTATGCTGACACCTTAAGAGGTCCCTTCATTGGAACTAAGGGGTCAAGCCCAACGCCTGGAAAACAACCCCACACCATAATCCCCCCTCCACCAAACTTTACACTTGGCACAATGCAGTCAGGGAAGAACCATTCTCCTGGCAACTGCCAAACCCAGACATGTTCATCGGATTGCCAGACAGAGAAGCATGATTTGTCACTGCAGAGAACACGCCTCCACTGCTCTAGAGTCCAGTGGCGGTGTGATTTACACAACTGCATCTGATGCAGTGGGGCAGCACAGTGGCTTAGTGGTTAGCACGTCTGCCGTGCAGTAAATGGCTCGTGGGTTCAATTCCCAACCATGGCACCTCCTGCATGGAGTTTGCAAGTTCTCCCTGTGCTTGCGTGGGTTTCCTCCGGGTACTCCGGTTTCCTCCCACACTCCAAAAACATGCTGGTAGGTTAATTGGCTCCTGTCTAAATTGCCCTAGTTTCATCCCTGGCCACGCGGGATCTCCTGCATGGTAGGTGTTGGGGAAAGACCTGGCAACCTACCCTGTAAAATACTTTCTAAGAGAATTTATGGAAAAAGTCGCTTACGAGTGACGGTCCATGCAATCGCCAAGGGTCAGATACGACTGAATGGATAGAGAAAGAGATCTGATGCTTTGCATTGCACTTGGTGAGGTAAGGCTTGGATGCAGCTGCTCAGCCATGGAAACCCATTCCATGAAGCTCTTTATGCACTGTTGTTGTGCTAATCTGAAGGCCACATGAAGTTTGGAGGTCTTTATCTATTGACTCTGCAGAAAGTTGGAGACTTCTGCGCACTGTGCACTTCAGCATGCACTGACCCTGCGCTGTAATTTTACGTGGCCTACCACTTTGTGGCTGAGTTGCTGCTGTTCCCAGTTGCTTCCACTTTGTTATAATACCACTAACAGTTGATTGTGGAATATTTAGTATAAAAGGAAGTTTCACAGATGGACTTATTACACAAGTGGCAACTTATCACGGTACCACGCTGGAGTTCACTGAGCTCCTGAGAGCGACCCATTCTTTCACAAATGTTTGCAGAAGCAGTCTGCATGTTTAGGTGCTTGATTGTATACACCTGTGGCGACAGAGGTGATTGGAACACCTGAATCACATGATTTGGAGGGGTGTCCCAGTACTTTTGGCAATATGGTGTATTTTTCAATGCAATATAGTGTATATATGTATTTTCATTTTTTTTGTATGCTGTGTTTACTAAAGGTAAAGCCAATTTAAAGATTAAAAAGTTTAATGGCTTTCACTGTAGCCTATATGTTTATATAACTAAACAATGATGGTAGTTAAGTGCTGCCTAATCATAAATTCACAAACATATATATAGTGTCTTATTATGCAATAACTCTTCTCAAAGTCCATACACTGTGCATAACCGTGCATTCTTTTAAACCATGTCTGTGCTGTATTCTTCTTAAAAAGTGCTAAAAAAAAAAAAAAAAAACACACACACTGTGCTCCCCAACACTGATCCCTCTCACTCAATGACTTGAGTGGACTCTTAGGTTTAGATAAAAGTCTGGCGTGCATAGTGGAAAGATGTCGGTATAGCTGGTACTTGCATAAGATGACACTATGGGGGAAATTTACTACAACTGGAGCACACAGAATCTGGTGCAGCCATGCATGATAGCCAATCAGCTTCTAACTTAAGCTTGTTCAATTCAGCTTTGGCAATAAAACCTGGAAGCTGATTGGTTTCTAGGCAGAGTTGCACCAGATTTTGCACTCCCCTGTCTTAGTAAATGACCCTCTATGTGTATTTTTGTGAATTTATGTTCAGACAACTACCATCATTGTTTAGTTCTAGGAGGGTCAGCACCCTATGTAGCAGCAGAAGCCTTCTTTTGATCTATTTAATTTTTTGATTTTCACTCTGTTTATTTTAGAGTCACTTATTGAGGTATATTAATATATTTTGATGCACACAGTCACAAAATTATTTTATACCCAAGTGCAGGTTATAAGGGTGTATTTTTAGTATAGGTTTCTAGAACATGCTCAGTTAAGTTTTCTCTTCCAGTGCCATGTATTGGCATCCTATTCTAAATGAATGACCTGCTTTAAAACAATTCTAACAAGGAAACTACTAGAATGCTATTGTGTGAAGGGGGTGTAAAGCAGCCCATAGACTACTGGATTCCCACATCAACACAGTCAGTGTTGGTGGGGGAATGCTTCCTGCAAAGCTATTGTGTTTTACTGAAGGGGGTGGGGAGACGCGGGGCACCTTCTAAGTGGACAAAACACAATGATTACTGCTAGTGGATATAGCCAATGGCAATAACTGAATGTCAAAAAATCCAACAGGCTAGTTGTGCCCAAGTTGATCGATGGATCAACTTGGGTACAATCAGCCTGCCCATACATGGATCAAATCTTGGCCGGTTCAGCAGGGATCCATGTATGGCTGGCTTTAGAGCATTTACTTATCCATCACCTACCACTCCTCCCACCTCCAGATTTACTGCCATAGTGATGCCTGATGCTTTCTAGTATAGGGGAATATGGAGCTATTCCCTATTCCTCCCCACAACACAGCACTTGGTGTTTGAGCGACCAGCCACCAGGCAAGAGAGATGTTAAAGTGGTGCTCAACCCCCCCACTCCTACCATGTTGTTTTTCCCTTTTGCCTGTGTTCCCAAGTTCTCACCCTCAAAGCGAATACAGCATTGCCCACTACCTGCGTGCCACCCAGTGGGTCCTGTGCCATCATCTTGGCCTGTTACATTGCCCAGTATGCCAAAATGCTCGAGGTCATGGCACACAGCCGGAGAACTACTCAAATTCTTTTATTTCATGTTTTTCTCATGGTTACTGTGCATTGTATAAATGCATCAATGCAGTGCATGTTATCTCAGCTTGCAGAGCTTGGATTCATTGAATGAGTTTACCAAAAATTTAAATATTGCAGAATATACAGCCTCATGCTACATAACTAAGATCCATTTCATGCTGAATAAACTAAATTATTAATATATCTTAAATTGAAAACTAATCTTTAGATTTTTACTCCAAAAGAATTTTATTAAAATAAAATTTTATAAAAATAAAAAAAATCTGATTTAAATAAAAAAAAAAAAATCAGATTTTTTGATTTTTAAAAAAACAAAATAATTGATTTTTATCCACCCTGGTTTATAGTAAAAAAGCATTGTTTGTGACTGTTGTATTATAAAACGTACAGAATTCTTACAGTACAAACAGTACCCAAAACAACAGCCAGATATACTGTACGAGGGCTTTTCTCAGCTGGTAATACAACACCAGAAGTTGGCAACATGAAACCATGACAAAAAAGTTTCTCCCATGTATTTTCTATAATTACTACATATATTAATGTGAAAGGGCGTTTGTGTGTGTTGCTCATGGATGTGATGATATGCAGTCCTACCACTTCTGCTATTCAATAACATCATTACAATGCATAACAATACCTTATTTACCAAACCAACAACACCGCACATGTACACTGTACTATAATCTCTTCATTGCTTAGGTCAACAGCCCAGGTACTGTGATTGTTTCCCAAGCTGAGCATCTATTGTTTAATATTTCAGCGAACCCTTTCCTCCCTTTATTGTAGCTCAAGTTCCAGCCAGAATACAATGTAGGTAACCAGCGTGCACTTTGTATCTCAAGGTAGGTCCAGGGGCCCCTGATTTCCAGGGCACAGTGACATACAAAGCTCAGCTTATACAGGGATGGTCAGTCTGGCCTGCCTCCTTTCCCAACTACCACAACCCACTGTTTGTTCTTCAAAGTATAGCGAGTTTTGGGTTGTGGGAGGAGACAAGACACCCCTCGCCTTTCTCCGCAAAAATAACATATGTATTATTGTTGTATGCCAGGAGCTTGTGAAGAAAATAGAAGGTACATGCAGACATTTTGAAGGTGAAAGCATTCCATTTATGCTGTCACTTTAGGTGCAAAGGTTACAAAAACAACTGTGGACGCACGTTATCCAAACCAGAATTTCAGGCAAACGGCTTAGTACACCACTTCAAGCCGATCTTCACTCTCTCAATCCACCTTGACTATTCTTAATCCTTATGCTGCTAGCATTAGTAAATAGATAGGAAAGTGTACCATATTTACTTGCTTTAGGGCCGTTTCACACTTTAGTAATGCAGTCCAGATGCATTCCGGATGCGTTTCTGCATGCGTGTTTTTTACACATTTGTGGCACCTTCCGGTGCATTTTTTGATGCATTTTTTATTTGTTCTGGTGCGGTTCTGGTGTGTTCCAGTAAATGTTTTTCCCTTCTCTTTTTTCAATTTAAATAGAGACATGTGCGTTCCAGTGCGTTTTTATGCGTTCTACCGCATTCCAGTACAGTTCTGTAACGGAAAAATGTAGCCTGTTCTACTTTTTTTTCTGTATCCGGAACGCACTGCAACTGCAAGCACTGATATGAACTATGACATTGACAACCATATAACCTACCTTCTGTGCGTTTTGGATGCAGAAAAAAAAAAGAACACAAACACATGTAGTGTTAACTGGCCCTTAAACGTTTTTTGTACATTTCTTCTGTTACTTCCTGGTTTCCATGCCTAGGCAATTAACATCATACAAACCAGGAGTCTTCAGTAGGGGAGGAGTAGCCTTGTCAGCTAAGGCAGTTGGATTGCAGATTCCAGGAAGTAAATTCATCTGCCCTTACTTAAGATGGCCACGACCAGAAACTCTAGAGGGGTGTTTTTCAAAGTGATTTCTCAGCAAAATAGAGCGTGGAGACATGGATGGATGGGAGAGTTTGCTTTGAATATTAAATAGTGTTTTTTCCTCTGCCCTATAGCAGAAGTACTGCTACAGGGCAGCAGGGCTGGGAAAAAATCACACACATATATATATATATATATATATATATATATATACACACATATACATATATATATATATTATATACACACATATATGTGATTTGCATTTCCTGCACCGCTATTGGCTCCTGGGGATGTCAATCACCTGCTCCTGGCCGGCAATTCCTGGCCGGGACTCGGTGATCGTCAGTAGGGCTGAGAGAGGAAAGATCTGTGTGTAAACACAGATCTCTCTCCTGTCAGCATTGAAATGCTTCTTTGCATCTCTCTGCACAGCAGAGAGATACAAAGCAGCATGTCTCTCTAGTAAAACGCAACACAGCATACAATTAACCCTTTGATCACCCCAGATGTTAACCACTTTCTGCCCAGTGTCAGTGCTTTTTATTAGCACTGATCCCTGTATTAGTGTCACTGGGGATGTCAGTGACAGTCAGTTCCCCTCCAGTGTCAGAATGCCCGCCGCAGTCCTGCTAAATGTTGTTGATCGCCGCCATTGCTAGTAATAAAAATTAAAATTCCAGTATATATACCGCCATTTGTAGACGCTATAACTTTCACGTAAACCAAATATACACTTATTGGTATTTTTGTAGCAAAGACATGTAGCAGAATACATACTGGCCTAAATATATCAAGAAATTTGATCCCGAGTACCCCAAATGCTGTGAGATGTTGCTCCAACACAGAGCAGAAATGTTCCCTCACAAGATTTCAAATCCTCTTGATCTTGGTGAAGTATTGTGACATCACCCTCATCTAGGGTAGAAGCCAGGGATGCAAATGCAAATGTATATTTTGTTTTCTCTCCACTGATACATATTTCTAAAACCCATCCAAATGGGCCCTGATGAAATATGGCCCTGATGAAAGGAGCGGACCTTACTTTCGAGGTTATTATTTTACCTACCAAAGAATTTTTAATTCTGTGAAGCCAGTCCCGTCATTTACATATCTATCCCACTGAATAGTCAGACAGCTGTTTTCAGTAATAAAATCATCCTATCAGACATTGAATCGGCATCATTATCATCATCTATGGAAAAATGGCAGGAAAGTGATCTAGTAAGCAGTAAAGCTTTCAATAGTAAAAAACCCCTGCTCTAAATGCGTGCTCAAATGTAACCTATGAATAGAATATCTCCCTTTTGTGATCAGTAACAATGATAAGTGAATATCAAACACTGCTGCCACCTTAAATGAAATGACTAAAAATATAAAAAAAAAAAAAATTGTCTAGAGGCTCTGTGAGCGAATAATACACAAAACACTCTCTACAGTGATATTGTGAACAGTGACTCAAAACTACAACTTATCAGTCATACATAATATAAATCAATCCACTACTGTGAAACAATAAAAGTCCATCACATCATGTGAATGTCACTTTCAGTGTTTTCATCTTCCTGTTAGTTGGTATCCCAAACCAAAATGTGCTTCTGAGACAGCCTTCCCTTTTGGGTGTGCACTCACCAGACCAACATGCCTCCCACTCGCATAGCCTCATGCTGACGCATTTCGTCACTTCTGACTTAGTCATAGGGATGGCTGTACGGTGCAGCGACTACCTCTATGTACCCTCATCATGGTCACTATTGGTCAATCATTATCACTAGGTGGAAATCTCTCATAGCCCACCTATTTAAACGGATATCTCACCGCATACTCCTGGGACCAAATCCAGTTAATATATTTAACCCCTTTTTACCCAGGAATTAACCTTTAAAGGGAAGATCATATGGTGGGATAAATACTAAATGAAATCTACCACTATCCTGTTACTGAGCTCTCCTAGATTTGTTTATAGGAGAGCATGTAATTTTGGAGAGAAAATTGTAAAGAAGATATTGGATCCTCCAGGGAAAGTTTTATTGTTCCCTCAGATCAAGGGTTTTACAGTATGTAAAAAATGCAAAGCCTGTAGTACGGCAACTAAATGTAAATCTTTTTTCTCCAAAAATATAGGACGTGAATTTGATATCCCTGAGTTTATAACTTGTGATATAACCCACGTGGTTTATGCTCTTCAATGCCCATGTGTGTTAATTTATGTTGGACATACAAAACACCCTTTGAAAGTGAGAATAGCAGAACATATGAAGAATATTAGGAAAGGATACAGTTATCATAGTGTATCTGATCATTTTTCACGTTATCATGCGAGGGACCCATCCAAACTGCGTTTTTGGGGGATAAACAGAGTTGTTTCATCTTGGAGGGGGTCCAATAGGGTTAGGGACCTCTCGAAGAGGGAAACGAAGTGGATCTATATGCTGCAATCTTTAGCACCTGGCAAACATTGAGCTGGACATTACCGGTTAAATTAGTGACCTTTAAAGATAATATCATGGGAATTTGGTCGTAGGCTTGTTTTTTAAGGGGAGCTACATGTATTGTATTTAAGATTATTATCACATACATATATTTTTTTTTATTTTATATGTACTTAATTTATGCTGAAATCTTTTAAGGTTTGTGGATTGACTGCCAAGCTTTTAGTGATTGTAATCAATCACTGTATGCATCCCCTTATTGCCACTAACTAAGAACATAGAGTAGTGATACATTTCATTTAGTATTCAATGATCCCCCCATTGGAATTTCCCCTTAAAGGTTAATTCCTGTGTAAAGAGGAGTTAATATATTAGCTGGATTCGGTCCCAGTAGTATGCGTTGAGATACCCATTTAAATGGGTGGGCTATCAGAGCTTTCCACCCAGTGATAATGACTGACCAATAGCGGCAATGAGGAGGGTACATAGAGATAGTCATAGGGATGGCTGTACGGCACAGAGACTAAGTAGGAAGTGACGAAACGCGTTACATTTTAAGCAGTGAAGCTTGACTATATGTAAATCATAATAAGAGTAAACAAATTGTATAAGCACTTTAACCATGTATGAAGCCCTCACCACAGAGGGATGGGCAAATATGGAAAACACCCGTAAGACTGAACTCTAAGCATAAATTCAGTTTGGTATTAAACTATGCACAAATTTTCCCAGCAACATATTTGAAATATTGGATGTCCAGAACTGGAGAGGAATGGCTTAAATAAAATGGCAAAATGTGGCTCCGAGAAACTACAAACTTCTGACATCACTTTCAGCCTATCCATTTTTTGAAGGGGCCATGCTTTTAACAGGGGATTACCAAATGGTTGAGTTTCAGCTTGAAAATTACAGAAAACCAAAGGCATCCAATCAAAAGAGACAAGCTAGCTGTACTGTAGTCTTCATATCAGATAAGAGGACCCAATGCTGGTCTGGCAGTATTGGAGATCAATTAAATGACACGTTTCTGAGAAAGGCGAGAGTCACTGATGGTTTACGGGACAAAATTTGGTGACATCTGCTTAAGAGAGGAAAAATTAAAGGCCATTCACATATGCCTATATGACTTTTGGTTAGCATTTGGGTAATGTTTTTCTGTGGCTGGGGTGTGGCTTTAACATAGCAATTTTAATATACCTAAACTGGAAGATTGGGCACCAATATACAATATAATGCCTTTCTAGCAGCCCCTAAAACAGGTCATAGTTTATGCAATTTTCTTTCCTTCCACCATGGGTTAAAAGACAGAAAATCGCTCTCAATTCCCCCATCAACACCGACTGTGAACCCTTATTGTGTACTGCCAGTAAGGAGCCTTTCTGGACCAGAAGTACACAATGATTACTGCTAGCAGCTATAGCTGCCAGCGGTAATCGCATGTAAAAATACGGCAGGCTGGTTGTACCCAAGTCGATCAATGGATTGACTTGGATACAACCAGCCTGCCCACAGATGGATCAAATCATGGATGGTTCAGCAGGGTTTCGATCCATCTATGGCCAGCTTAACAGTTTCCAATGGCTCTTCTCCAAGGATAAAGTGCTCAGCCAGGTTAGAAAACCTTTACCTTTCGCTACTGTTCTCCCCCAAGGTAAGGCCACACTGGTATTGTCCTGAATGTCCCCTCCACTGTCTAAAGATTAGTGCTCATGAAGCTAGAGTGCTCCTGTTTAGGGCTGTAGCTGATCAAAACACATCAACTTTGCATTAATTGCCCTGATACCACAAGCAGACTTCCCTAAACATAGGTAAATAACTAACTTTGCTAACAAAGTGGGGAAAAAAAAAAAAAGATCTTAGTATGTAGAATATGCTTTTGAACGTTTACCATTATTTCTGAAATTCCATTATTGCTTAGACATTTGTTTGCATAAATGACATTCCATGATTACATAGCTTTCTCTGCTGCACCCACTGACGGTTCACTGATTCAAGGGAGTATTAAAAGAATGCTTGCTTGCCGACTAATGGCTGACATTTTGTAAAATACCGTAGGTCATCGACTATTCCCACAGTGTTGTGTCATGAAATACTTTCAGCCTTTCGGTGACTTTGAATGTTGCAATACGTTACTTACCGTCAGCAGTAAAGAACAAAACCATACAACTATTTGCATGGCCAATAATAGGAAAAGACTGTAAAGAAGACCCTGTGCTCCAGGGCCTCCCTAGCACACCTATAACTGCTGCCTTTTCCATTTTAATAGAACCAATCCACAAGCTGCATTTTATTTAAGTGGTATTAAACATAAAAATAAAAGTGTAATATATTGCAGCTTACAAGTTGTTAAATGTGGTGGCTGCAATAGTTTTCTTTCTTAGCCTTCCATTTTCTTTATTTGCTCCCGGTGATCTGACCAGTAACACTTCCTGCCTTAGCGTGTTTCCACGCTGGCTAGAGGAGCAATGGAGACACCTTTGGACAGCAACATTGTCAATCTGGGAAGAGGGTAGTGTTAGAAGGACCATCAGATTTAGATGAACTTGACTAACAAATTAAAGCTGAACTCCAGCTAGCACTTTTTAAGCAGTTACAGCAACAGTTTTTTTTCCCCTTTTGGGATAAAGGTTTTACATGAGTGAATAAAACCTGACCATTGCAAGCACCCCTGTCTGTTAAATGGCTTGTCTTAATCTGACCGTTTTTCATTATCACAAAAATGTGGTCTTTATTAGGAGATCCAGAGTGGAGGCAGCAAGCAAGCAACCAGTACAATATTATACCTTCCTTTTTAAAGTGGTAATAAACCCTTAATATAAAATGTAATATATTGCAGCTTACCAGTCCTTAGATGTGATGACTGCATTAGTTTTTATTTTTTAGGCTTTTTTTCACTTATTTTCAGTCATCACATCTAAGGACTGGTAAGCTGCAATATATTACATTTTATATTAAGGGTTTATTACCACTTTAAAAAGGAAGGTATAATATTGTACTGGTTGCTTGCTTACTGTCTCCACTCTGGATCTCATAATAATGACCACATTTTTGTGATAATCAAAAACGGTCACATAATACAGCACGCTGAATAGTTTGGATCAGGTGACAATTTTTCTACCTCTTTGTCCTTTAGCACTGCCATCACAAAGAAACTAAAACATTTACCTTAGGCCACAAAGTAAAAAATGCCTTTCAATACGCTTAACAGAAACAAAGTCATGCTTTAACATATGGCGTCTTTTACCTTAGGCCTCAAAGCTGTCTCTGTAGATCAAAGCCTTGGCAGAACTTTAGTTGTTCAAAATTACATTTATGTTTTTATCTATTTAAAGTGGTTGTAAATTCCTAAAATGAAAAAATGAACAAAGCATATCCTCCTTTGGTGTGTACTTGCCTCAATCCAAAACACCCAGTGTGATTTCTATCTCCTTTCTCATTCTTCTGCTACCTCCACTACTCACTTCTGACAATCTATGTGGGCAACAGACAATTCCAGGAGATGGCAATGCCCCCCCCCGTAGCACACAGCAAGTGAATGACAGCCTCAGCTGTGCATGTGTCCCTACGAGACTGTGTATAACGGGGTGTGTCCATTTCCTCTACTCAGGTCTCAGATTATACTCAGCTCCCTGTTCTATGCTGTTTAGTGTGACATCAGATCCCTGTCTCTTGCCTTCTGAAGTGCAGAAATTCAGAATAAATTCTGGGCTTTGAAAGAACATAGAGAAGAGTTGGCTGCAGACAAACAGGAACAACTTATGTAGGAAGATTTGTTTCATTTCTGTGCATCACCTGAGACCACTCAGTTCACTGGGTATATGGAATGTATATCGTCTTTCATGGTCTGCCACATCCGTCCCATAAAAAAAAAGGAATACATAATTCTGACTGCAGCAGCAATGTACTTGGTATAGTATATATTTCCAGTGTAGCCTGCCTCCCAGCTACCAGACAAATTCACCATATGCCAAACATGAACATTGGTATTTCATCATCTAGCAAATCTACTCAAGTAATTTCCTGACAAGCCAATGATAGAAAAACCCCACCTTGTAGATTTTCAGGAAACGAGCAACAGTAAATAGCCCTTGATATGTAGTGGGAAAACTACTTGAACAAAGTCACTGACCAAAAAGCTAAGATATTAAATCTTAATTTTTTAACCCATGTGTCTGGGTCATTGGGATAAAATAAAATATTTCTGCGACATTCTTTAAATATCAGCCTTAGCTGGGGGATTACTTGAACTTGCACGGATAGTCTTTTAGGAAAAGGGCTGGATGTAGCTTGTACGGTTTTCTTTTGTCCAGGAGCACTGTAAGTTCACAGACTGCAGCTTCCTAGCCTTGAGGGCTTCTGAAGCTAAAACATGAACAGTCTATATATTAATAAAAGCCATCTTCTAATGAAAGAGAGCCTGTTATAAGAGAATCATGGAGGCTGCCATTTCTGACCATTCCCTTTGAGAATGCTAGTTGTCTGACTGCATTAACTTCAATGCTTTCCAAGTCACTAACCTGGAAAAAAGTATAAAGATAACAAAATTCTGATGCTCTATGGCAGCCTCTCTCAGACCTTCAACCCCAGAGTAATGCTTAAAGTAATTTTCACATGTTGGAGGAACCCCTTCTAAAACCAATTCATTGCACGTCAATGGAAAATACCCCTTGCAGAGTTAGCCAGCAGGAAGAAGGCCCCTCAGTGGAGGTCAGAACACCACCCCTACAGACAGCTGAAAAGTGGTGTGAACTATGCAGACACCATCAAATGGGTGGTCAATTAGCCACTGCTTGAGGAACCCCTAGCAACCTCTGAAGGTATCCCGGGGTTCCATGGAACCCTGGTTGAGAATGGCTGCTCTATGGATACGCTTTCTTAAGATGAATGCAGCAAGTCTGAGTAAAAACAACACTGACCAGCCAGGCAACAAGCATTTTTCAGAAGGAGGCCAGCAATGGCAGAACTAATATTTTTTCCATATCAAGGTCACTTTTTGCTGGTCATAACTACTAGCCATACAAACAATAAAACACTCTATGAAAACACATACACACGATCAGCCCTAACTTTTTGACCACACACCTAATACTGAGTGGGTCCCGATTTTTCCTCCACAACAGTCCTGACCTAGTGGAGGCATGGACTCCACTAGACCTCTGAAGGTATGATGCAGTATTTGGCAACAAGCTGCCAGTAGCAGAGCCTTTAAGTCTTGTAAATTGCAAGGTGGGGCCTCCATGGACTAAACTAGATTTTCAAGCACATCCCACGGATGCTCGACTGGAGTGAGATCTGGAGAATCTGGAGGCCAAGTCAACACCTTGAAATCTGCGTTCCTCAAACCATTTTGGAACCATTTTTGCAGTGTGGCAGGATGCACTGTCCTGCTGAACGAGGCTACTGATATCAGGGATTACAGTTTCCATGCAGGGGTGTACTTGGGTCAGCAACAATACTTGGGTAGGTGGCACATGTCAAAGTAACATCCACATGAATAGCTGGACCCAAGGTTTCCCAGCAAAACATTGCCCAAAACACCACACTGTCTCTGCCAGCTTACATTCTTCCCATAATGCATCTTAGTGCCACCTTTTCTACAGGTACGTGATACACACACGATGAAAAAGAAAATATGATTCATCAAACCAGACTACCTTCTTCCATTGTTCTGTGGTCCAGTTCGAATGCTCATTGTAGGCGATTTTGGCTGTAGACACAGGTCAGTATGGGCACCCTGACCAGTATGCAGCTTCACAGCCCCATATTCAACAAATTGTGATGCCTATTTTTCTGTTTTCAACACATCAACTTCTGGAACAGCATGTTCACTTGTGTAATATATCTCATCCCCTTTAGATGCCATTGGAAGGAGATAAACAATGTTATTTACTTCACCTGTCAGTGGTCAAAATGTTATGGTTGATCAGTGTAAATATGATGTATGTAAATATACCTAGGTTCCCACAGCACTTTATTTAAAATTATGTTAACATTTTCAATGTGATTGCATATTTTGTGCTATACTCTCAGCCATTAAAGACTAAGGAAAGGCTAAATGAAAAGTAGTTTACACCCCGGTTACATCAAACCCTACTTTTGAAATCATGCAACTTACAGTTAAGTCGCACGATTTCAAAGTTGGATAACATGCAGATTTCAGGTGCAATTTGCAAGACATCTGATACAGATGTCTATGCAAATCGCACAAAAAGTAGTGCATGCACTACTTTGGAAATCGGTGCGGCTCCGACCAAGTTGGAACTGCACCGATATGACCGCTCTAATTGTGGACATTAGGCTGCGATTTGCAAGTCGTATGGCATGCAAATTACATGCCAATTCACATTCAGTGTGACCGGGGTCTTACTGGGCAGGAAGTCTTCTATCTTGAAATGATGTCAATTGTTTTATATTTTATTTACCTCCTGCAACTTTCACAAATCTAAATGGTATTACATTTTTATAGTTTAGGAAAATTGAGATAAAATCATTGTGAATACGTATGGAGGTAATCTGCTCCAAGCAGCTAAACTGTTACTTATATATACTTTCCATCAAGTCATTCCAGTGAAGGACACTGCACTCAGTCTAAAGTAAAACAATAGATATTTCAAATGGTGATGCCCTGAAATATATTTTATACACACGATATTATTGAATAATCTCTTGGAATTTCTTTCCTCATTCTAAAAGGATACATGAATTTCATTGAAAAATCAAACACTGGGGGAACTTGCAGTCATAGCCAAACAAAATACTCCTAATTGACACGATCGCCAATTATAATTTTAATCCAATCTTTTCTTACTCATAGGGGTTATTTACTATAAGGGTCCATGTTCACTGCAGCTGATAAACTGACATTCAGGAGTTGTTCAGCGTTTTTTTCAGCAGCCCCTGAACTCTCCCTAATCTTTTCCTATGTGTCCATGTCCATTATGTCGTTTACATGAAGTTGAGTTTACAGTTGTTTTTTTGAACGCACTAAACTTGCGTTCAGGAGTAGATTTTACCGGCGTTACAAAACGGCAAACGCTTGTAAACTAGGTTAACCAAGTTTATAAGCGTTTGCGTTTAGAAGTGTTTTTTAACTGTTCCATATCCAGATGCTGTTCAGACCCGTTTTTCATCATCAGAAATGCATGCAAAGCTTTTTCCATGTATTCAAATGGACCTAGCACACCAGTGCAGTCAGTTCCAGGTTTCGTGTGAAGGAAATTAATAGTAGAACGTGCCGCATTATGGGATGGGATCCATAGTGTATACAACCAGAAAGACAGGTCATCTCAACACATACTCTTCTCTCTCTGCTCTCTCTATTTCTCTCAAAATGTCTGAAATAGTTAATTATTTACTATTTTTCAGTGCATTCTGGGCATTTGGGAAGGTCTCCTGAGGTTATCTTTTAAAAACGCTTCTAAAACGCAAACACGCACAAACGTGATATGCAAATGCGGCTTAACTGACTTTTTTTAACCTACGTTTTCCAGCAGTCAGTTTCCATCATTCAGAAGAGTTTTCCAAATCCCCTGTGTACATGAGCCCTAACTGGAGAGCGCAAAATCTGGTGCAACTCTGCATAGGAACCAATCAGCTTCCAGGTTTTATTACTATAGCTTCAATGAACAAGTTAAAAGCTGACTGACTACCATGCACAGCTGCACCAGATTCTGGGTACACCAGTTTTAGTAAATCCCCCCCCAATAGTGTGACACTCATTTGAAATGTTGCAGTTAGCTTATGAAATCTTAAAAAAATCATTCACACTTATGTTTGGGTACATTTTTTGTGTGTTTTGTTAGGTTCCACGTCTTTAAATGACAGCCCCAAGAACCATTGGCTAACTGTACTACAAAAGCTTACAGAGAACATTTCCTGCAGACATATGATCTAAATAATGAAAAGAACTTTTGTTTTCAGCATGGAGATTGAATATGTTAAGCTGACTATGACATATGTTGAGCTGACCTTGTGACAAACGTCCAGGCTTCCTGTCTTTGCACTTGTGTTTTAGATGCATTTTATCTTACTATGGGTGGAGGACAGGGTGTATGGTGTATGGAAGGCCTAAAACTTGCTGAATACTGTTAGCCGGGAGATGATTACAATGAGTCATGTTTGCAGGCATTCTTCCTGTATGAATCAGCCAGCTGGCTGTCCAGATTTGACTCCTCTTCCTTGGGACCTCAATAGAAAACATAACGCCCAAAACTTGAGAGAGGTTAAGAGATCATATTATCCTCTCCCTGACTGACGTCCTTGCCTTGCATCCATCTGAAGGTGTTGCCCTCACTAATTCTAATATGCAGTAATGATCGGTTTTCCTTCCTTTGCTGTAATGTAAGATGCACATGTGCTCAGGTTTTCTTTTTCTTTTTAATTGTTTAGTATAATTTAATCCAGCAAGCTTTAATTGAAGCAATAAACAGTTTTCCCTAAAACCAAAAAACCTATACATTTTCATTTTGCTACTTGTTTGTAATTTTTCAATTTCTTTTGAGTTTTAATACATCCAGCTTTACTTCGAAATCAATTGTAAATATTTGTTAGAAAGGAGAGAAAAAAAAAAAAGGAGTGAAAGAGGGAGATATAGGAGAGGTGGTACTTGGGTACAATTTGCTAGAGCAGTAGCATACCAAGAACCTTCATCTGTCAGAACCTACTGTATGATTCTTGCAAACCAAGCAATGCCACACATTTGGGGGAGTCAGCAGAATGACATCTAATCAAAAGATTTAGTTCTATGAACCTTTTCCCTTACAGACATAACATAGCTGTTGCAAAGTAAAGTATCAGAGTTCACATCGATGTCAAAAGCCAAGTAGGTTTTGAGATACTGCAAATGTGAATTTGTATAATAGAGTGTTTCCAAGCCTTTCTATTATTGATATGATTTAATTGGAAGGCTCTCTGATCAATAGGGAGGCCTGGGAGGTGGCTGAGAAAAGGTCAGACTATTCTGGAAGATTCATTATATTCAAAATATTAATTCAGCCAAATATCTCTGGATCTACAGATGGTTTTTATATGTGGCCCCCTCTGATCATGCATTTTCTGTCATATATTTAGTTTTCATTGTAAAGATTTGTGATGGGTTTCCTTTGAAGAATAGGACCATAGCATACAACCCCATTTCTAAAAAAGTTGGAACACAGTGGGGTAGATTTACTAAAAGTGGTGCACTCAGAATCTGGTGCAGCTGTGTATGGTAGCCAGCTTCTAACCTCAGCTTGGTCAATTACAGTGCCTTTTATAGTGCCAGTGTTTTCTATTATGAATAAAATATGGGCTTTGAAAATCTGCAAATCATTGCACTCTGTTTTATGGCTCCATGCACACTGGTTGTTTTAATAACGCTGGTAACGTTAGCTGTGTAAAGTCACGTTAAAACTGAGTTTTTCAGCGGTTTGTATTAGCGTTTAGCCGCGTTTGCACTTTTAGAGGGGTTTTTTTTTTTTTTTTTTACAAAAAAAACTTTTTTTTTTAGTCAAAATGAGTCCAAAAATGCAGTGATTAACTGCATTTTTCCACGTTTTTCAACGTTAGAGCATTTTACAGCTAAAAAAACTCTAGAAATCCACTAGTTCTGGGGGGTTTTTCCAGCCAAAAAAACGTCCCTGCCAAAAAACAGACTATAGTCTATGTGTGCATGGACACATACGATAACATGCTGGGGAGTTTACAGACTGTAGAAAAAAAACTTCAAAAGCCAAAAACAGCCGCTGTAAAAACATACAATGTGCATGAGGACTAATATAGATTTTATACAGGGGTTTATTTACTAAAGCTGGAGAGTGCAATAGCAGGTGCACTTTTGCACAGAAACCATTTCCATATTTTGTCATATTATAACCAAAAACGTAAATGTATTTTATGGGGATTTCATGTGGTAGACCAACACAAAGTGGCACATAATTGTGAAGTGGAAGGAAAATGATAAATGGTTTTCAAAATTTTTTTACAAATAAATATCTGAAAAGTGTGGCGTGCATTTGTATTCAGCCCCGAGTCAATACTTTTTGAACCATCTTTTGCTGCAATTACAACTGCAAGTCTTTTGGGGGATGTCTCTACCAGCTTTGCACATCTAGAGGGTGAAATATTTGCCCATTTGTCTTTGCAAAATAGCTCAAGCTCTGTCAGATTGGATGGAGAGCGTCTCTGTACAGCAATTTTCAAGTCTTGCCACAGATTCTCAATTGGATTTAGGTCTGGACAATGACTAGGCCATTCTAACACATGAATGTGCTTTGATCTAAACCAGTGGTGGGCAACCTTTTTTTTCAACTGAGCCAAATCTCGCCAAAACCACGATTGAAATTTATTTTGAGAGCCACATTTTTAAAACTGAAAATACATCCCCCATATAGTAATTCATCCCCCATAGTAATTCATCCCCCATATAGTAATTCATCCCCCATATAGTAATTCATCCCCCATAGTAATTCATCCCCCATATAGTAATTCATCCCCCATATAGTAATTCATCCCCCATAGTAATTCATCCCCCATATAGTAATTCATCCCCCCTATAGTAATTCATCCCCCCTATAGTAATTCATCCCCCCTATAGTAATTCATCCCCCCTATAGTACTTCATTCCCCATATTGTGTCAATTCACTTACCTTTGCTCCGCGCGTTCCTCTCGCCGTGTTCCCGCGCCGTTCCGGTCTTCAGGGCGGACTGTGAGAGGAGGAGTTCGTCACGCTGCCCCGCCTACATCCTGACAGCCAATGTTTGCCACGCTCCGCGGGCCGGATTAAAAGGTCCGCCGGGCCGTAGTTTGCCCATTGCTGGGCTAGCTGCAGAGTCCTGACTTTTGGGGCGGCCGCCCGTGAGGAGGGAGGGGAGCGGGCGCCCGGCACACAGAAGAGCCGCATTAAAGTGTGTAAAGAGCCGCATGTGGCTCGCGAGCCGCGGCTTGCCGACCACTGATCTAAACCATTCCATTGTAACTCTGGCTGAATGTTTAGGGTCGTTGTCCTGCTGGAAGGTTAACCTCCGCCCCAGTCTCAAGTCTTTTGCAGACTTTAACAGGATTTCTTCTAAGATTGCCATG
This sequence comes from Staurois parvus, assembly GCF_062004578.1. Taxonomy (NCBI): domain Eukaryota; kingdom Metazoa; phylum Chordata; class Amphibia; order Anura; family Ranidae; genus Staurois; species Staurois parvus. The sequence continues at coordinate 3,859,202 of NW_028317998.1, forward strand.
TATTTGCAGCTCCTTCAGAGTTCCCATGGGCCTCTTGGCTGCTTCTCTGATTAACACTCTCCTTGCCCCGCCTGTCAGTTTAGGTGGACGGCCATGTCTTGGTAGGTTTGCAGTTGTGCATACGCTTTCCATTTTTGGTTGATGGATTGAACAGTGCTCCATGACATGTTCAAAGCTTGGAATATTTTTTATAACCTAACTCTGCTTTAAACTTCTCCACAACTTTATCCCTGACCTGTTTGGTGTGTTCATTGGCCTTCATGATGCGGTTTGTTCACCAATGTTCGCTACAAACCTCTGAGGGCGTCACAGAACAGCTGTATTTATACTGAGATTAAATTACACACAGGTGAACTATTTACTAATTAGGCGACTTCTGAAGGCAAATGTTTCCACTAGATTTTAGTTAGGGGTATCAGAGTAACGGGGGCTGAATACAGATGCATGCCACACTTTTCAGATATTTGTAAAAAAAAATTTGAAAACCATTTATCGTTTTCCTTCCACTTCACAAATATGTGCCACTTTGTGTTGGTCCATCACATAAAATCCCAATGAAATACATTTCCATTTTTGGTTGCAACATGACAAAATGTGGAAAATGTCAAGGGGTATGAATACTTTTTCCAGGCACTGTAAGCTTTGTTAATAAAACCTGGAAGCCGATTGGTTTCTATGCAGAAGTGCACCTGCTTTTGCACTCCAGCTTTAGTAAATAAACCCCTGTATAAAATCTATATTAAAATAGAATGCAATGAATGGCAGAGTTTATAAGCCCATATTTTATTCATAATAGAAAACATATATAATGTTTAAACTGAAATAAATGTACCATTTTAACAAAAAAAAAAAAAAAGGTAGTTTTGAAACTGATGGTAGCAACATGTCTCAAATATATAAGGGCAAGGCCATGTTTATCACAGTGTAGCACCACCCGCACAGAGGAATGCAGACCCGCGGGCAGGTGCCATTACTTCTAATGGCAAGCCGGCCGCACTGGAAAATGCAACCGTACTGGGAACCGAGGTTCCTGTGCAGGCTGCATTTTCAGAAGTAGTGCAGGACTTCTCTGCATGTCACGGGGCACGGGAGCCCATTCAAATGAATGGGCTCTCGTGCCCGCGCAAAACGTGGCCCGCCCGGCCGCATATATGTGAATCAGGGCTTAAAATCTGGGAACTGAGAAGACCAGTTGCTGGAGTTTTAGGAGAGGAATGTTGTCACAATCTTGCCTAATATAGGATTCTATACTCCTCAATAGTCCTGGGTCTTTTTTGGAGAATTTTTAATGTCAAGGTGCGCCAAATTTTTTCAGTTGGTGAAAGGTCTGGACTACAGGCAGGAAAGTTTCGTACCTGGAGTCTTCTACTACGAAGCATGCTTGGTGACAGATTGGTGAACCTCTGCCCATCTTTACTTTTGAGACACTCTGACTCTCCAAGATGCCCTTTGTATACTCATGTTACTGATCTGTTGCCAATTAACCTAATTAGGAGAAAAATGTTCTTTAAGCTTTTTTTTGCCATGTCCCAACTTTTTTGAGACATGTTGCTGCCATCAGTTTCAAAATGACCTTATTGTTTCTTAAAATGGTATATTGTCTCAGTTTAAACATTGGATTTGTTTTCTACTCTACTGTATTGTGAATAAAACATGGGTTTATGAGATTTGAAAATTATTGCATTCTGTTTTTATGTAGATTTTACACAGCGTCTCAACTTTTTTGGAAATGGGGTTGTAAATAAATCCTTGTTGAATCCCCCAGAGAACCAAGTCCATATGGCACTTGGTGCCATTCTGATCAGTGGCCCCACTGTATGTTAAAAGGACATTTTTATGTCAGTTTGTGCTGGCTGTAGCTTCATCCCAGGCTGAAGCCCAATTTATGGGCCTTCCTAGCGCTGCAGCACAGTAATGTAGCCAATGTCCCAAATTGTACAGGATTCCAACTTGCCAAATTTCTTATTTGTACATCATTTTCTGCCCCTTACACAATGCTGACTGTGTCAGAATAGTTTGTACATTTTCACTATGAAGTCCTTGGCTGCCTGGAAACAAGACAGGGAATGTCTGCCACAGTCAGTGAATGTTTACTAGCAGTAAACACACATTACTTTACACACAACCTGTGCAAGCTAAATGTTTACTAGTAGTTGTGCGTGTGTGGGGCAGAAAATGTGCTGCAGCTAGAGAACGTGAAATGTGACATAGAAGATGATTCTAGACTTGAAGGCATGAGACTTACTGTATACACAGATATGCACCACAGGCAAACCAGGCAAACAGGCAATGAGGAGTGACAGTGATCAGCATGGAGATGGAGGTTTATACGTAGAGGTAACACAGTGTAGAGATGATTCTTCCTTGGTTACCTGGACATGTCTTCAGGGAAGTTATCACACTCACACAGAGTCAGTGCCGACAGGGATGTGTGAAGAACTGGCTGCTAGTAAACATTTGCTGTCTGTGGTAGAAGTTCCCTGAGGTGTGTCCAGGCAACCAAGGAAGCCAAAGCTATCAGCAGCCACTCTTACGCTTGTGTTCTTTTGATCCATGCTGATCCCTCCCCTTGCTCTGTTGAAGGACAGCGCTCATCTCCAGCGTTTGCCATAGTCAAGCGCCATCAATCTGACCTTAGTCAATATTTGCCCCTTTATAAGCAGTGTGATCAGACAGCAGTGGGAAGGATGCGGGGAGTCAACCATGCTCATTCTGTAACCAAGGCATGGATCAGAATTGGACAAAGTGCTACATACACTTGGTCCCTTGGGGAGGATTCAGATAGGGATTTTAAAATGCGATGAAACTTCTTTCAACATCTATATGATGCTACATGAAAGAGTCCATTCTGCACTCCAGTTAGGGTGACTCAGGGTATTCTAGTGAGGGCTCAAAGCTGCTAGCAGCACAAATGAGAAGCACAAACCCTAAAAAAGCCATAGTCAGGTACTTAAGTGTCAAGACTACTGTATATGCTTGTGATTGGAGGACATCAAGTGATAAGAGCTCATCAGATCGTACACCAATGCTTGAAGATTTTGGAAGTACATTAAAGAAGAATTTTACTCAAAATTATTCTTTAGCTGGGGAACCTGATTCTTGATAAACTACTTGTGCATATAGCTAACTGCAAAGATCTTCTTGAAGTTCCTACAATAATGTGCACTTGCACACATCATAAGCTACATATTAACCCTTGCTCGAATATGTTACAACTTATTTTGTCTATATGCTCCATAATTACCAGGTGTAATTCCTAGTAAAAAGTTTGACTTTTGCTGTTATGAACCCTAACTGCGCCCTCATTCAGCCAGTTAACTCATTAGTCAAGTCCAACTCTACCCACTTCAAATAAAGGGTATACCAGCTTGACAGCTAAAATTGTGGACTGCCCCTTGGATATCGTGGACTATAGGTAAGTGCTTAAGTTTATCCTAACCAGAGAGTAACTGACAAGGCTTCTTTTTGGAAAAAACAAACAAACTGTAAAATACAGGTTGTTATGGGAATCACATTTCAGTCCATTCAGTTGATCAGCTTTCTGTTACAACCATATGGGATGATAGACTGGTTAAACCTATGCCAATTATTTCTTACCAAACTGGCAACAAAACATGATCTGTTTGCCAATGGGAGAATCAGCCCTACAGGTTCTACACATTTTGCATTTCCTCATTTCTATTTCAATTTAGCAGTAGCATGTGTGATAACTTCAAGGTTGCTAATAGAAACCACTAGAGGAGAGAGGGGTAGAACAGGACAGCAAAACAGCTGATGTGTAGGTGTGACAATCTGGTATAGTCAGTCTTTTGTGTTACAAATACTAGCTTGTTGGAACGATTAGAATTTCTCACAAGGAAACAGCAGAGAACAGGTTACATCTTTTAGACTGTACGTTGAGTATAAGAAGTGTCTGGGCCATCCATGGGATATCACCTATTAGAAACAATATGCCGCAGCATGCACTAATGATACATACATTGGCAATACACTCCAGCCTCGATTCTGCTGTATTGATTAATGCAAAACTTGCACTATTGTGGATTTAAAATCTGGAAAATATTTCTGAATCTGAAGGATATGCTTCACCAATAAAATGTCTATGATCTGCTCCATTATTGGTTGGTCATTGTACTTCTATGTATATAGCTATCAAATGTAACCAACTACTAGCTACACTGGAGCTACTGCAAACATTCTAAAACGGTTCTGGGTTTTAATCAATGATAATCCCCTAATAAAAACTGAAGCTGAAATTTTATGTGACTTCTTGAAATTCTGAAATATAAAGCTATTATATAGGAGAGAATAATATTTACTCTTTTCGAGTCCAAAAACTGCTACTACATGTTAACTGGTTGCTTTTCTCTTTGGCTATCAGTGGGTAGCGAGTTAGGAACAGTTCAAGAAGAGCTTATAGGCTTATAGTATCCTGAGACGGCAAGGGCTTGTTGTATTGAATTTAAGTGGATTTCAATACACTGGCCAGTGTCCAGTTAGCTGATGTCACCATGATGCTTATATCCCTGTTCTCACTATTTTTGCCATGATGTACAACCACGCCCATGCTTCATTCCAATGTTAAAACACCCTGCATTTCCCATGGGGTGGTTTTAAAGCATGAAAACAACATTTTGAATTTCACAATATTCACATTTAAAACTAACCCAATTAAAAGTTATATTATTGAAGTAAATAGTATTTGTTGATTTTATACACTGAGCAAAGTCTTCATGCTCCACTGATAGTATTTGTACTGGTTACAGAACTCCTATTGTTGTATAATGAAAATGTTGTAGAAAGTATTCCAGAATCGTATTCACGAAATATTAAAGTGTTCTCCAAAACAGGTCGTAGAACTCCAAAAGTATTCAAACGTTGGGAGCTTTCACAGTGCACAGCTAATCCCAAGTGGCCCAAAAAGTGGCATTTATAACATCTGAAAAGATAGCGTCTATATATGATATTTTTTTCACACTTGCCCATGGATATTGGAACGTATATATCTTCAAAGCAACAAGTACAAGCCTGGTAGTGTGCATTATGACGCGAGTGGTGTGTGCACCCCTCATGTTTTACTAATGGACTTCTGAACATAAAGTTGTTCCTTGATTGAAATTCCATCCTGCAGTCCAGGGGTGAAATCTAGATAATACCTTCACTCAAAGTAACATTTCAATTTGCATAAGACCTTTTATCAAGGCTGGAGAATACAATATGAAATTGTGCTATATTTTGGAGTTATTTGTTGCCATTGGATTTTATGTTAGATTTTAAATAAAAGAATACATTTTATATTCATACAGGAAGTCCTTAGCTCTGCTTTCAATTAATGAAAGAATGCTATAATTAGAGTGTATGTGAAGCCAACACTTTTTTTAGTTTTCACTAGAGTAGTGAAAGATAAAGACTTTGTCAGTTTATTTTTTGCTGTCCTAATGCTTCCTTCACTTTGTCTTGGAGATGCAACAGAAAATGAGAGTCTTTAGTGAGGGGAGTTACCCACTTAGCCAGTTGTCCTCAAAACAGGTCTCCCCATTATTTTTATTTCTATTCACCTTGTTTTAGAAACAACTCTAAAATATCATCACTTCCTTTTTTTTGTTTATGTACTTATGGACCAGCCCAGGTCCAAAATTAATATGGAGCAGAATTAAAATTTGGCTCACCACAAATGTTCAAAGTTTCTTTTAGCGATCCTTGGAAAAATGATTTGCACATCCCTATGATTAACTGTCATTGGCTTATTGATGTGATTCCATGGCACATGTCAATCCTTGTTATAGCAGTTACTCATAGAAAACATTTTTTTTTTTTCCTTAAATCGGTTCTTCAGTCATTGTTAGAAAAATTATAAGTTCGCAGCTACAAAAACTGTAGCCGCTGACTTTAAATAATAGGACACTTCTCTGTCCCAGGATCCAGTGCAGTCCTGATCCAGCAGTCCTCTTCACCGGGCTTCTATCCCTGGCCCCCGGCATACTAACTGTGGGCAGCCAGCTGTGACTGCTTGCGGCTGCACAGCAAGCTGCCCATTGTGAATGCACAAGCTAAATGGCCCTGCAGTCTTCTGGGACCTGTGACATGTCCCAGGAGGTTGTAGGGGAAGGAAGGGGCTGAACTTCCGCTTGGATTGCTGAGGTTGGACAGGGAGCAGGTACTTGTCATAACCGGGTACTCGCTCACTCCCCAAAAATTTAAGTGCAAAATATAAAGGTTGAGGGGGGGGTGAAGAGCATAACTTCCACTTTAACACTTTCTTTAACCCCTTCTCACAGCCACCTCCTGGTCCTTTAAGAGGTCCTAAATGTTGGCAGACGAAGGCAGGAATTTTGATCATGTGACCACTGATTGGCAGTCACAGCAGCCACATGATTGGAAAGATCCTGATTGCAAGTATGCATTGGGAGCTTTCTGATACCCGCCGGTGACTGTGCTGGGAGCGCGCTCTAGCGCAGGAAAATGTTTACATAGGGATGCATGTGTTCTCTCTGCATAAAAACCCACCTACTGAGAGGCCACATATATGCATACCTCCCACGGGAAATGGTTATAAAAGCAGGAAGGTCATTTTATATTACAGAGGAGTCTCTTCTGCAAAAAGTTTTTTGGTACCTTACTGCTCACAAACTTGTTTAACATGCACATGGAGCATTTGCATACCTAGGTGCCAGGATTAATTATCTTCAATGTGCAGGAGTTACAGTTGGGGTCAGCAACCAGGAGACTGTGATATACCAGTAGATCACTGCCAGGTGACTGGTAGATCACTTGCTGACCCGCCATTCCAGAGCATCAGAGTGCAATGCTACTTGTAAAGTTGGAGCTGTAGTAGGGAGCAAGAGACAAATAAGCCAATGCCGCCTCTGTATTAAAACAAACAATTTGCGCTAGTAAATAAAAAGAAAAATATATTTGTGAGAAAAGGTTATAAGTCCCATAGACCATATAAAGTCACAAAGTAATTCTAAATTACTGTGGTTGATGAAAAAAATATATTTGCAAACAAAAATCCACCAAAAAACTGTCAGTCCTCCATCAAATAAACTAAATAAACTCACCAGAGCTATATGCTGATAATATTATAAATCAGCATAAAAGCGCTTTTTGCTCTGGGAGCGATGAACAGCAGACTGATGAGACAATACTTGGCTTTAAACACGATATCCAGGGAGCAATACTCTGCAATCGGCAATACTTGGCTTGAGAATCAATATCCAGGAAGCAATACTCTGCAGTAGGATGTGTCACTAAATAGATCCACTTTTTATAGACACCACCATATCCATAGAATGTTTAGAAACACTCGGAAAAAGAACAAAAGCTCATGGTGCAGTACCCTTTAAAATCATCTCCTTTAATACAAACACATAGCACTTACAAGAACTGGTGTCCTGACAGACACAAGCATAAACAGCATATCCAGATCAATCAAAACGAACCCAGCAGCCTCGTACCGACTATTGGGAACGTAATGACGTCACATCAATCAAGCCCCGCCCTACGCGTTTCTAAACATCCTATGGATATGGTGGTGTCTATAAGAAGTGGATCTATTTAGTGACACATCCTACTGCAGAGTATTGCTTCCTGGATATCGATTCTCAAGCCAAGTATTGGCGATTGCAGAGTATTGCTCCCTGGATATCGTGTTTAAAGCCAAGTATTGTCTCATCAGTCTGCTGTTCATCGCTCCCAGAGCAAAAAGCGCTTTATGCTGACATATTATCAGCAAATAGCTCTGGTGAGTATATTTAGTTTATTTGGTGGAAGACTGACACAGTTTTTTGGGTGGATTTTTGTTTGCAAATATATATTTTTTATTTTTTTCATCAACCACAGTAATTTAGAATTACTTTATGTGACTTTATATGGTCTATGGGACGTATAACCTTTTCTCACAAATATATTTTTCTTTTCATTTACTAGCGCAAATTGCTTGTTTTAATATTTGCACACCTTATGGTTATAGGGTGGATTTTGCAGCTGGTAGTATATTTATATATTTTTTTCATTATTTATTTTATTTAATTCAGTGTGAGTATTATATATTTATTTTTTTCTGTGGCGCTACCTATATTTATCCAACCTCATCTGTATTGCTGGCTCCTGTCCCATGCAGAGTGATACCAACTGCACTCCACCTCTTATCCCAGTTAGAGGTCTCCAGAGTGGTGCCAGCAGCAGGAAAGAAGAGATCTTCAGGGTAGTGTGAAGCAATACACTGGGCATAATAGTATAAGGCTGCTTTCACATTGATGTGCTGCGTTTTACCCACACTATGGGAGCAGTGCAATGTACCTGCAACTTTCCCGGGTTTGCTGCACTTAGACATAGACTTCTATTACATCCTGTGGGTGTGGTGCGCTCTCAGAAATCACACTCAAACTCTTGAATTCAGGAGTTTTGGTGCAGTTCCAGAAAGTGCACCACACCTGCAGGATGTAATAGAGGTCTATGGCAAAGTCCAGCAAACCCAGGAAAGCTGCAGATGCACTGCACTGGTAAACTCCATCACATCAGTGTAACAGCAGCCTTACAGGGGGCTCAGAACAATAAGGGTACATTTACATTTTCAGTTGGGGGGGGTTGGTGGTAAAACGCCATAGTCAAGAGGTGTTTTTACCACCTGCCCCAACTGCACACCCTTTAGCTGCAGTGGCCAGGGGTGTACACATGTCGCATCCGCAGCAGGAATGTTATGCCCTTTCATGCTTGGTGGGTGTAGTAAGACTCATTCAAGTGAGTGAGGCCACTCTGAACCTTGTACAGTACAGCAAACAAGGGGTTAAAGCAGGCAGCGTTATGTCACTTTCTCGCCACCTGCTTTAACCCCTTAGACCCCTCAGAAGCATGCAGTTGCGGGGCACTTGCAGAGTAGCCCCATTTACTTGAATGGGTCGCAACTGGTAGGCGGTAGCACCCACCAAAAGCAACAGGGGGTTTAATTCCTGCTGCAGCATGTGTACACCTTTGGCTGATGCCTCAGCAGCTAAAAGGGTAGGGATTAAGGGCGGTAAAATGATGCTCCTCTGAAAAGCAATCCAAGTGTGCTTGACAGGTGGTGAGCAGGCGATATGTTGCCTCCTCAATGCCTGATTTAAACCCATGATTATCGTGCAATGCACGTGATTTTGATGCGGTAGTATGGCAATTAGGGGTTTAAATTAGTTGTGAGGAGGCAACACTGGGCCTGGGGATCTTTGACTTCTCCCATATTGTTCAGGTAGATCTCCACCTCTTAAAATGGTTGCCTACCCCTGAGTTACAGCATCTTGGCCGACCAATCATGATGGCCAAAGATGCAAAACTTTGAAGAAGACTGGGCAAATATGTTTGTACAAATGACAGTACCTGCATATGTTGCATCCCTGGAGAGTATGCAGCTTTAGTTCAGCTTTAAGAGCTCAGTCACATCATAGTGCAGAGACGTCCGTTTTTCTGCACGAGTTCTGCAAGAACACAACAAAATCAATTGTTCTCTATGTGCCCTGTTCACACCACAACCCTAGTATCATGTGCAGATTTTTTTCTGCACAGGAATCTGCAACGTGTATAAAACTCATTGAAGCGAGCATGAAAACTGGTATAAGCTGAGGTGTCTGCAAGTGAAACCTGCTTGTCAGTTTTTCTACACGTATGGTGTGACCAAGGCCTAAATAAAGTGAATTCTAATTTGTCCCAATGTGCTGTTCCACTCATTGCTTTGTTATCAGCACTAAGAGTTTTTTGTTTTTTTACACAGAAGAGTTGGGGTTTTTTCCCCCCCAATTAGAAAAATGATCTGTGATCAGTGCTTAGCTTATGTTTAAAGAGACCTTATCTGATGAAATAAAAAGGAACTTGAACAAGCCCTGTAAAAACACAGAATAGTACAGACACACAGGCAGAAAAGTAGTTATCTTGATCAGAATGGTAGAAAAGAAACCACTGATCTTGTTTTCTAAGAATTACCAAAAAAAAAAAACTGTTTACTAAGAATATGAAGTGGCCTCCTAGGGCAGACTGATAACCACCAATAGCAGACAGCTTGAGCTGACCGCTCCTTTCATTTTGAAACCAGCTGTAGTCGGCAGCTTTATCTCCACACATTTAAAGTTGTCTTTTTTTAAATTGGGAGTAAACCTTTGAAAACACATTAAAAATTGTTATTAGCTCCACTTTGTTTTAAGTTATGACGTTTTAGGTGCATAACTGCTGAGTTGCGTAAAAAAAAAAAAAAACAACTACGGAATAAATACTGAGTTATGTAAAAGAAACCCAAAAACTATGGAATAACTACCGAGTTACGTAAAAAAAACAAAACAAAAAAAAACTACAGAATAACTACTGAGTTACAAAAAGGAAAAATAAAAAATAAGGGTTGTCTCCTTTTGGCAAGCTACAAACTGTCATAAACATGATCCCATGTCAACATGGGTGAAGTGGTGGAAGGACAAACCTACACAGTCTTTAAACCCTCTCAAAAAAATTATGCGGTGGCTGCATTAGTTTTCTGTCTTCATGTTAAGAACACGGTCGGTAAGTAGTGAATATATTGTTGATCTTGGCAGAGATTCAATTTCTTTCCACTTCAAAAAGAAAAGCACAGACATCCTTATCTTTCTTGTGCAAACTACTAACCCCATCAATCCACCATGTAATGTAGATGAACAATGTCTGACAAATTTATCGTCCAGCCAGTATGACAACTATGGCCACTTCCATGGATACAGTGAAGAAATTAATATATCCATCCAGGGAGAAAAGTGGATCAGCAGGTAAAAATAAAGGAGTCAAATCCTAGAAAAAAAAAAAAAATGAAGACACTAGGTCTATGGACTGGTAAGCTAAAATTTGTGAATATATTTATTTTATATTATTTTATATATATATTTCTTTTTTTTTTTTTTAATGAATAAGCCGTAGAAGGTCAGGACTTGTTAAAGTTGAATATGCCCTTAATGTGGACACAACAATTTGGAGCCCTGTACAGCTGCTCACACGGCAGGACAGTTTAATCCTTCTGTGCTTTATAAAGATAAATTGTAATTTTCCTCCTCACAGTTGGAAATACTATAGCAGGAAAACAAACATGCCGCTTCTTAGCTCCAATTCTCTCTAGCGTTTTGCCCTGCAATGTTGACAGGACCCCCTTGCACACAATGATTCTGCAGCAGTGATCACATCCTGGTAGAGACATTCTTTTATCATCAGTATCCCCACTGCATTATCACACTCTGACGCCTCCACATACTGACCGCTCTCATACCCTACCCTAAGGTTCCTTCTTAGGCTGCTTTCACACTAATGCGTTGTTGCTTTGTTTTTACCTTGTTAAAAAACAATAAAAATATTTCCCTTTAAATCTTAGAAGACTCTTAAACCGCTGCAGGTGCAGTGCATTTTGAAAAGTCCTTCAAGCTGCGCTGTTGATGTGATTTTCATAACCACATCAAAAATGCAGCACCACATTAAAATGATTGGAAACACATGTCAAAAATGCATAAAAAAGCACCACGGTTGTGTTTTTTGGTGTGTTCTTTGAGTCACATATCTATGTTTCACAGGTTCATTATGGGAGTCAGGCACCCAGAAAACACACCAGAAATTATTAAAAAAGCATATGCATTTTTAATGCATTTTTTCAACAGAGCAGTGTGAAAGCACCTTATTTTTTATCTTGAAGCATTTAAATCTATACAGAAAGGGGGAGAGATATCCACAACATACATGAAATCTCAGCCCAGGTCATGGTTTCAAATGTGTGCTAGATTAAGCAAAATAATTTCAAGCTATAACAGAAACATTCACGCAACATTGCGAATATAAATGAGGATACAGGAATTATAATTAAAACTGTAGAGATACAAGGAATTTTTATTGCAAAATATAGGACAGTAAATCTGTTTTATCATCCATTTTGTTCACTTGATTTTGTTTTCAAGACTGATTTTTGTTTGCTGTTTTTTTGCTCAGTATAGAAGCCTATAATGCGATTCAGCTGTCAAATGCCTTAAGAATCCAACACTTGATAAGGCCCCTTTCACGCAGGCGGTTCGATCAGATCCGCCTGTCAGTTTTTCAGGTTGACCTGACCGGACGTTTCATGCATTCCTATGGACAGGCAGGTGTAAATGGACTTGTGTCCATTTACACTTGCCTACCTCCGAGTCCCATTCGGTCTGCTAAAAAAACCTAAAACAAAACAAAGAAATGGAAGGGTATCCATCCCGTTTAGGAGGATCAGATTGGAGGGTAGTTGGTTATAAACAGACAGCAGAGTCCATTTACTCCTGGCCTGTAAGGGACCGCCCGGCGGTACCACTAGCACTCCACTGGTCGGATGTTCCCAGCACACGGAGTCTAAGCCCCAGGGTACTTGTTCACCAGGGCCCCTGATGGTGGGGATGGACTTGGAGTACCCCAGGACCAGGTCGTGACTACTGAGGACACCCGTCAGTGGTAGGGGTATTCGCCAGGGGCTCCCACGGGAGAGAGCCAGGTATGAGGAGGTCTGGAGACCCCGTAGAGAGGGACGGATGGATGGATGGATGGATGGCTGAGTAGGAGCAGGGTCATACAAGCCGGGTCGGTAACTATGGGAACGGTGCGGTACAGAGCAGCGGGCAGAGAATAGTCGGGAACACGCCAGGTCAGCAACAGCAGGTCAGATCCAATAGGGGGCATACAGGAGAGAGGTCAGGCAAGCAAGGGTCAAAACAGGAGAAAACAGCAAGGTCAAGGCACAATCCGGGTCAGCAACTTACTTCAGACAGGTTCACAGGTTCACAGGATACAAAAGACCAAAAGGCACTGAATGACAGCTCAGGGCCGTTTAAATATCCCGCCCTGCGCTGTCATTGGTGCCAGGCGCGCGCCCGCGGTCACTACTGCGCATGCGCGAACCTGATTGCCGCGGTCGGCCAAGTCCCGGCGCTCGCGTACAGGGAGGTGTACTGCGCCTGCGCCGGGACCAGCGGCGCGACGATCCCCGACATTGCCCCCCCCCTACGGGCAACCTCCGGATGCCCACCCGATCTCTCCACCACGGGTGATCACGAAGAAACTCCCGGACTAGTCTAGGTGCGTGGACATTATGAGCCGGTTCCCAGGAGTTGTCCTCAGGACCATAGCCCTTCCACTTAATTAGGAATTGGGTCTGGCCCCCCCTTCTTCGGCACTTAAGGATCGTTTCCACCTCAAATTCCTCTTGTCCTTCGACCGTTATGGCCTCAGGGGGTCTGGATTCTCGTTCTGGGAAGGCATCTGGGACCACTGGCTTCAGCAGAGATACATGGAAAACTGGATGAATTCTGAATGTGGCCGGAAGGATCAGCTCATATGCCACTTCGTTGACCATCCGCTTTACCTGAAAAGGCCCCACAAATTTAGGTCCCAATTTTTTCGAAGGACAAAGCATCTTTAAGTTGGTTGTGGCCAACCACACCTTCTGCCCAGGCCGCAACGCCAAATCCCCTCTTCGTTTCTTGTTAAACTCCTTCTTATTGTCCTCTTGGGCCCGAGCGATGGCTTCCTGGAGTAATTTGTTATTGACGGAGAAGAAGGTCAACGCATCCTGCGTGGCTGGAACTGGGCATTCAGAGACCAAGTCAGGGAGAAAGACAGGGTGGAACCCATAATTCGAAAAGAATGGGGACTGCCCCGTTGCCGAATGGCTTGCGTTGTTATAAGCGAACTCCGCCAGGGGTAAAAGAGACAGCCAATCATCCTGCAGGAAAGACGTGTAGCAACGCAAGTATTGCTCCAGGGTCTGGTTCGTCCTCTCGGTCTGACCGTTGGTCTGAGGGTGGAACGCGGAGGAGAGGGACAACTTGATGTCCAGGGCCTTGCACAGAGCCCTCCAAAACTTAGATGTAAACTGGACCCCTCGATCAGAGACAATGTCCTCGGGTACTCCATGAAGTCTAACGATCTCCCGGATAAATATTCGCGCCGTCTCAGTTGCTGACGGAGTCTTCCTTAGTGGCACGAAGTGAGCCATCTTGGATAGGCGATCAATAACTACCAGAATTGCTGTGTGGTCTTGTGACGGTGGGAGCTCGACTATGAAGTCCATCGCGATCTTCTGCCAAGGCCGTTCGGGAATCGGCAAAGGTCGCAACAGCCCCCAGGCTTTGCTCCTTGACGGTTTGCTCTTCTGGCAGATGGTACAGGATCTCACGTAGCGCTTGCAATCCTTAGCCATGTTTGGCCACCAAAACGAGCGCCGGAGAAGCTCCAGAGTCTTGACTGGGCCAAAGTGACCCGCCAGCGGGTGATCGTGGCAATGCCCCAAAACCAGGGTCCGGACTTCCTCAGGTACCATGATAGAATCCTCCTTCCACAGGAGTCCCCCTTTGTTCTGGAGGGATACCCCAACTGGGGTTGGTGTGGCCGTAGATGCTTCTATTAACTTGGAGCGAAGGTCCGACTGGAGCGCCAAGAAGTTCCCCGAGGACAAGATAGTGTCGGGTACCAGTTCTTCTTCGGAGTCCTCAAACATACGAGATAGCGCGTCAGGCTTCGTATTTTTTGATCCGGGCCTGTAAGTAATATGAAAATTGAATCTGGAAAAGAACAGGGCCCATCTTGCCTGCCGTGGGCGTAGACGCTTGGCAGTCCTCAGATATTCCAGATTCTTGTGGTCTGTGAAAATCAATATAGGGTGTGAGGCACCTTCCAGCAGGTATCTCCATTCTTCTAGCGCTGCTTTGATAGCCAGCAGCTCTCGATCCCCGATATCGTAATTCTTCTCTGCTGGGGTGAGTTTCCTCGAGAAGAATGCTACGGGATGGAGTAACTCTTTGGTGCCTTTCCGCTGAGACAGGATGGATCCTACCGCATTCTCCGATGCATCTACCTCCAAGATGTAGGGCAAGGCCGCGTCCGGGTGGCCCAGGATGGGTGCCGAGGTAAACAGCTTTTTCAGAGCTTCGAAAGCTTTTTGAGCCTCTGGTGTCCATTTGAACCGGGTTCCAAGTTTGGTTAGTTGGGTAATGGGGGAGACCAGACCCGAGAAGTTTTTGATGAACTTCCGATAAAAGTTCGCGAACCCTATAAACCGTTGGACACCTTTTTTGTCCGTGGGTTCAGGCCAATCTAAAATTGCAGAGACCTTCTGGGGGTCCATCGCGACCCCCGCAGTGGAGATAATCAGGCCTAGGAACGTGATGCTAGATTGCTCAAAGCAACATTTCTCCGCCTTAGCATATAACCCATGCTGCCGCAATCGCCCCAAAACTTTCGCCACATGTATCCTATGATCCTCTAGAGAGGGTGAAAAAATTAGTATGTCGTCCAAGTAGACGATAACGAAGACATCCAAAAAATCCCTGAAGATGTCGTTCACAAAGTGTTGGAAGGTGGCTGGTGCATTGCACAGCCCAAATGGCATGACCAAGTATTCAAAGTGGCCAAACCGGGTACGGAAAGCAGTTTTCCACTCGTCCCCCTCTCTTATGCGTACCAGGTTATAGGCCCCCCTTAAATCAAGTTTTGTGAATATGACTGCAGCCTTTAGGCTCTGAAACAGTTCTGGTACCAATGGCAATGGGTTTTTATCGTGACCCTGTTCAGCTCCCGGTAGTCAATACAAGGTCTCAGGGTTTTGTCTTTTTTCTCCACGAAGAAGATTCCCGCTCCTGCTGGAGAAGTGGAGGGGCGGATGAATCCCTTCTGGAGGCTGTCCTCGATATATTCCTTCAGGGCCCCCAATTCAAGCTCAGATAGGGGGAAAATACGCCCAAAAGGGATTTCAGAGCCTGGTAACAGGTCGATTGGACAGTCATACGGGCGGTGGGGGGGCAGAGTGTCGGCTCCCCGCTTACTGAACACATCCAGGAACCCATGATAGGCTGCGGGAATAACCTGTTTCAAGTCGGAGTCTCCTTCGGAGCAAAGGAGAACTCGGGGCCCCGCGGGGCCCGAAGTGCGACAAAGTTCCCGACAGTATGGGGAAGGGAACGAGATTGACCCGGTCTCCCAGTCAATCTGGGGGTTATGGGCCCGTAACCATGGGAGCCCCAGAATGACTGGGAAAAGAGGTGATGCAATAGCGTCCAGGCGGAGGAACTCCTGGTGCTGGTTGGCAATGATAGTGGCAATGGGGGGAGTTTCCTGATTAACTACCCCCGATTTTATCTGGGAACCATCAGCCAAAAAGATGTTGAAGCCCTTCTGTCTGTGTTGGAGAGGGATACCCTGTTGGTGAGCAAACTCTAGATCCAGGAAACAGCTGCATGCCCCCGAATCAACTATGGCTGTCACCTCCACGATCTTTCCTGGAAGCTGAAAGGAGAGGGGCACTACTAAGTATTGCGAAGGACAGGTATTGCTAACAGACAAGGAAGAAAAACGGGTGCACTTACTCATTTTTTGAGGGCAGGATCGCACCATATGACCAGCTTCACCGCAGTAAAGGCAGAGGTTCTGGGCTCGTCTGCGCTGGCGTTCCTCCGGTGATAATTTAGGCCGTGCCAGACCTAGCTGCATAGGTTCCGGAACATCTCCTGGTGGTGGGTTCTGGATGCTTTGTCGGGTTGGTGGGCTGGGGCCTAGGAATGGACCCCAGGTATTTCCGCGACCCTGGCCGGACCTCTCAAGCCTGCGTTCCCGCAGTCTTCGGTCAATCTTAATTGTCAGGGCAATAAGGTCTTCTAGAGACTCGGGAACCTCCACCCGGGCCAGCTCATCTTTCAAGGGATCGGAGAGTCCCATACGGAACTGGTGCAATAGAGCGAATTCATTCCAGCGTGTGTCCCCCATCCACCGCCTGAAATCAGAGGCGTATTCCTCTGCCGCCCGCCGGCCCTGTCGGAGCGCATATAAGGTCGCTTCGGCAGAGGCTGCCCGCTGTGGGTCATCATACAAGATGGCCATTGCTTCAAAGAAACTATTGACCGATCCCAGGTGAGGATCATTGTTTCCCCTTAGCCGGTGGGCCCAATCCTGGGGTTCACCCTGTAGTAGTGAAATAATGAATCCTACCTTCACGTTTTCGGTCAGGAAGGTACGGGGTTGTAGCTCAAAGAACAAGAGACAGGAGTCGCGGAATGACCGGAAGCGTGTGCGGTCCCCGTGAAAACGCTCCGGTAGGGGTACTCGGGGTTCTACCATAGGGAGCGGGGCAGAAGCCCCTGAGGCTGGCTCCTGAGCTACCAGGGCCGGGGGTGCAGAAACCGGGGCCTGTGGGGCAGGATCAGAAATAGAGCCAGTCTGGATGCGATTCTCCAGCTGCATGCATCTGTCCTGCAGGACCGTTACGGCCTGCGTCAAAGTAGCTAGGTGCCTGCAAATTTCCTCTAACGGGGAGGGCCCTCCTCTAGGCTCAGTCATGGCCTTTTGGTACTGTAAGGGACCGCCCGGCGGTACCACTAGCACTCCACTGGTCGGATGTTCCCAGCGCACGGAGTCTAAGCCCCAGGGTACTTGTTCACCAGGGCCCCTGATGGTGGGGATGGACTTGGAGTACCCCAGGACCAGGTCGTGACTACTGAGGACACCCGTCAGTGGTAGGGGTATTCGCCAGGGGCTCCCACGGGAGAGAGCCAGGTATGAGGAGGTCTGGAGACCCCGTAGAGAGGGACGGATGGATGGATGGATGGATGGATGGCTGAGTAGGAGCAGGGTCATACAAGCCGGGTCGGTAACTATGGGGACGGTGCGGTACAGAGCAGCGGGCAGAGAATAGTCGGGAACACGCCAGGTCAGCAACAGCAGGTCAGATCCAATAGGGGGCATACAGGAGAGAGGTCAGGCAAGCAAGGGTCAAAACAGGAGAAAACAGCAAGGTCAAGGCACAATCCGGGTCAGCAACTTACTTCAGACAGGTTCACAGGTTCACAGGATACAAAAGACCAAAAGGCACTGAATGACAGCTCAGGGCCGTTTAAATATCCCGCCCTGCGCTGTCATTGGTGCCAGGCGCGCGCCCGCGGTCACTACTGCGCATGCGCGAACCTGATTGCCGCGGTCGGCCAAGTCCCGGCGCTCGCGTACAGGGAGGTGTACTGCGCCTGCGCCGGGACCAGCGGCGCGACGATCCCCGACATGGCCACTCATAGAGCAGAGCATGCTCTGTCCTTGTCCACTTTGCAGAGTAGGAAGTGTCATCCACGAGTTCTACTCTGCTCTGATCAGCCAGGTATTTGTGAGCTGATCCCCTGCTGATCGGAATGGAATCCACCCTGTGTGAAAGGGCCTTCGGCAATCATACCACAAGCCTTTCTGTATTATTTTAGTAATGTGATTGTGCTCCCCAATTGCATGTTGACCAGGACTATAGAGATCACATTGTGAACTGATGTTCATTAGTGAACCACAAGCTTCAGCCAACACTTCATCTGCATTACTCATCAATTATCACTGATTGCAAGGTCTCCTATCCGCATTCAATGCACCTTCTAGCTGCCAAACTGTATCATATGTGGATGTCATTGCTTGAACACCGACATTATGATGAAGCCAAGGTCTGTGCTTTCTCTTTGCATCATGGCTTCTGAATATTACCTTATGCCAACTAGCCATAGGTAACACACCAAATCAGCAAACAGTTGTATGAAAGGTCATTTTAGAACATTAGAATACCAGCAACTACATAGAAAGTAAGCTAGAGGAACAGTATCTGAATTCAAAGATAAAGAGCCAATCAGATGGTAAACTGTCCCAATGAGTCCAATATCACTAAACTATTCTCATACTACAAATGACCAAAGAGTGAACCTTTACTCATAAGCTGATGGCTGCAGTAAGCTTGTGCGTTGTTTGTTCAGCCAGCCCATGCTGAAAGTGAAAATGATGCAGCTGCTCCATAGCTGCTGAACACTGTCACAGAGCTGGCAGCGCACCCCCCCCCCCTCTTCCCATGGTTCCTGGGATCCCCCACTCTTACCGGAGTCCGGGGAACACAACCACTGGCTAGGGGAGGGGGTGTGCTATGAGGCAGAGGCAAAACCATACCTCGATCTCATATGCAAACACTGAAACCGCATGCAATTTTAAGATGAACATTTGGTATCGATTTACTCAATGAAGCCTCATCTTTTATATTTTAACCAAAAATGGGTATTCTATTGTGTGTTTTTGCACTAAAATTCATTTTATATTTTTTCCTAGAAAATGCATTTAATAAACAGTTCCACAAATATCATGTGACAAATATTTGCAGTATCACTTTTATTCTACAGGGCCTCTGCTTTCATAAAATATATAATGTTCTTGGCGTTAAAGTAATTTTATTGGCAAAAATTCCAATTCCGTATGCGAAAAAAAAAAACCTCTGGAGCCGAACTGTTTAACCACTTCACAACTGCGCTATAGCCGAATGACTGCTACAGCGCGGTTGTCCAGTTCTGGGAGAGTGTCATATGATGTCCTCCCAGCAGCACGCATCCGGCGCTCTCCATGATTGTAGTGTCCTATGGACACAGCTGATCACACGATGGGGTAAAAGGCCAATCACAGAGGCCTTTTATCACGTGATCAGCTGTGTCCAACTACACAGCAGGTCACAGAGTAAATACAGTTGCCAGTTATCAGCAGCACTTTCCTCATGCTGTCACAGCGTTAGGAAATTACCGACGATAACCGGCAAATGTCACAGAGCAGATCGGCACTGATCATCAGGGCGCTGATGATCAGTGCCGCCCATCACTGCCCAGCAGTGCCATCAGTCAGCGCCGCCAGTCAGTGTCGCCCATCAGTACCGTCTATCAGTGCTGCCTGTCAGTGCTCATCATTTCTGCATATCAGTGCAGCATGATCAGTGCCTCCACATCAATGCCCACCAGTGCCGTCTCACCAGTGCCGCCTCATCAACGCACATCATTACCCGTTTGCAAAATTTTATAATAGAAACAAAGAAAACCATTTTTCCTCTTTTTTGTTTATAGTGTAAAAATTAAAAAAAAAAAAAACACCCAGTGGTGATTAAATACCCCCAAAAGAAATCTGTTTGTGTGAAAAAAATTATAAAAATGTCATATGGGTACAGTGTTGCATAATCGCGCAATTGTCATTCAAAGTGTGAGAGCTCTGAAAGCTGAGAATTGGCCTGGGCACGAAGGGGGTAAAAGTGCCCGGTAGGCAAGTGGTTAAAATTGCAAACAATATATTTTTAATAATAATATACAATAATTTTGTTACAATTTTTAGGTTGGACTTTTGGAATTTACTCTAAAATATATCCGCTATCTTATACATGGTTGAACCAAAGTGTGACCCAATATATGGCCCATGGCCTATATACTGAGAACTCCAGAACAAATGGCAGGTATGCCCTGCAAAAAGAAAACCCCTGTCTACTGTCACATGAGCCGACCTTCTGTGAACAACAAGGTTACTTCTCATTTCAGGAGTTTACAGAAAACACAGGTGGCAGATTCTTATTTTGCGATTAATCTCATAATAACACCATACAAATCTGTCATTAAACATAACAGCTATCCAGATTAACCCTGATTACTGCTGTTGACATCCAGTTTATATTGGAGTTTCTAGTTTCTTCATGCATGTATACATGATAACACAGGGAGAACACAATTAAAGGTGCCCACGTATGTGCAGATCATCTTCAGATATGACGTGTTTCAGACCCTGTCTGCTGTTAATCCGCACAAATTTCACATCTGGTGGATATGCCTGCTTTACAATAGTCTGTTTAAAAAAAAAAAAACACTTAGTCCAGGTGACAAATCCAGTTAAACTTGACTACATTAGTCTATGCCTTTAGAGTTGCAGAACAGGTCACCAGCTGCTTCAATAGGGGTTGGTGCTTAATGTGCTCAGGACAGGCAATGGTTCACTTAACTGCCTGATGCCCTCTCTGCTGCCTATTCTCACCATCTCTATGCTTTGCACATGTCTGACCAAGTGAAAATAAATCCCTGTGAGCCCCGAGTACGGGTTTAGAGCCTTCCGCATGTGACAGCTTGGCCGGCCAATGTCACCCAGCACTGCATTTTGGGGTTAAAGATAAAATGTGTGTATAAGCAGCAGGAAGAAGGGGTGAGGGAAGGGGTGTGGATTAGCAAGTGAACCGTTTGCCCTGCCTTTTGTCTAAATACAAGAGACCTGTATGTTTTTACTCAAATCTCTTGGGACACTGTGTATTTCTTCCAGATCTGTGCAGTATTCCAGTGTGCAGGAACTTCCTGTAATAAAGACCAGTCAGTGCTGCTCTCTCCTTGTGAAGGGTGACTGGTCTTGTGTCCACCCCCTACTCTAGTTTACTGCAGGCAGCCTATAGGAAGTGACCTGCTGGATCCCTCCCACAGCTGAATGGTGATGGCACTGTTACTTTCACAAGATAATAAGTCATTTGGTGCACACAAAGTGGATTTACAAAATCCTTTGTGGCTATTGAGGAATATATTTAAATGAACGTTGTGTGCATGGGGTTTAAAGTCTCAGACAGCCTGATCTGCAGGTGTATGGCTTTAACCCCAGGCACTTAAACGTGAAGCCAAAAATTAAACCCAGGTGTAGCAATTAACTTCAACCTGTGCCAGCATACCAAATAAAATGTGTGCTTTGCAAACACTAAATGCCATCTGTGCCAGCTTTTGTTTCAGAAAGTGATGCCCCTTCCACAGTCCAACACAAACGTTTAAACAAAGTGTGTATATAGAAATATAATCTTCTCTCTATACATTGTGCATTGGACAATATATTCCTACAATTGACAGTACATTCTTGAAGATATACTATATGACTGTAGACGTTTATTATTGTCATTGTTTAAGACACAAATAAGCTTTGAAAAAAAAACAAAAAAAAAAAAACTTTACAGTCTAGTGAAATAAGTTCAGTCATAATGTTTAAAATTCTATATAACAAAACAAACAATCTGAAAACCTCTTTTCTACAAATACAAAAAACGTATATAAAAACTTAATTTACCTTAAAAATGTATATAACTAAATTTATTCAGGCAACCTTAAATGACTGCCGCCACTTTCAGGAACTCGTATCCACAGAATCTTTGGGGTTGTTTTACTAAAACTGGAGAGTACAAAATCTGGTGCAGCTCTGCATAGAAACCAATCAGCTTCCAGGTTGTAATGTCAAAGCTTGATTGAACAAGATGAAGTTAGGAGCTGATTGGCTACCATGCACTGCTGCACCAGTTTTAGTAAATCTCCCCATATGGTAGCTCCAGGAGCAGAGTAACAAATCATAATACAGGAAGACTAAAGTTTGCATACCCGGACCCAGTATACGTTTAAAGTGTTATTAAACCCACAACAGTAAAATCAGTCTGTATATGCAGTAAAGCATGCTTGTTATACTCACTGTAGACCCAAAGGGAGACCAGATATAGTGAATGCAGGGTTCTGGGTTTAGTAACACTAACTTGAATAGTTGGTTTGCAGTTATGAATATTTATCAATTCTGTCATAAACAGAATCCGTTTGACAGATTGAAAAGAAGAAATACAGCCAAAGCGTGTTTGGTTGTACTTCTGTGGATCACAGGAGTGGAGTTCGTTCTGCACTCCTGTGACCTCTTTTTTTAGCCAAAAGCAGGCTAAAGTCTGTTATTGGCTGACACCACTCAGCCGGTCCAGGCTGGGAAAAGATCCTTTAAAGCTGGGATCCACCCAGATGTCTGGACTGACACCTGAGTGAGCCGCTAAGTGCCTGAGCCAGCGGCTCCCTTCCCCTCCACAGCCCAGAGCTCCAGTGAGCACGGGGTGGGGGGGGTGGGTAAGAGCAGAGGGAGGTGAATGATAGTCACTAACAGCGGGAGGGAGAACTGAGCGATCAGCCGTGTCTGATTCCTCAGCCTTTCTCATCGGATCTATGTTGCGTCTACCTAGGCAAGTATGATTTTAAAAAAAATATATATTCCCATACTTCTCTTTTAAAGGATAAGTTCACCTTTGGGAAAATGTTACATGATCCACCCTTTTTTAGGGTAGAACATGTTACATGATCCACCTGTTTTTGAGGTGGAACATGTAACATGTTCTCATAGCCGCAGCCCCCACACCCTCTGACATTGTACGGGGAGAGGTCTTCCGGTACTATCTGTCAAATTTGAAAACAGCGCAGCTGTGTGGGGCTCCGACCCCATGGCCACATCATTTATTTATGGACTTCCGTGAATGAATGAATGAACAGCCTAGCTTGGCGACTGTCGGCTTGTAGTTTTCTGTGGTGCGCCGTGGTAGTTCATTGCAGCTTCCTGTCAGAATATCTGCTTGGCTGTACATCGTGTATGGCAAGCAGATATTCTGACAGGAGACCTGCATGGCATCCGCAATCTACTGATCTCTGGTGCAATGCTTTCCAGGCTCCTGTAGACAAAAATAACAAAAGCACATTTTTTTACCTGCAAAAAATGTGCGTTTATTATTTTTGTCTAAAAGGTGAACTTATACTTTAAGTCTAAATCTGATGATAGACTAAACAAAAAAAAAAAAAAAAACAGGATTCCTCCATTCACACAAATGAGGCGGATGAAGGATCCCCCCTCCAGCCTGGAAATTGTATTTTGAAAAGGGGACCTGTCGCTGTCAGAATACACTAATTGGTGGCTGCAGCCGCTGATCCACTTGTCCCTTTGACAGAAGTTGCTCAAACAATGTACTTCTGTCGAGGGGGGATGGCCACACACTGATTGAAATTTAGCCAGGCCCTGCTGAACCAGATGAATTTTGATCAGTGTATGACACGTTTTAATTCACATGTGCGGCTGTCACTGCCACACCTCTGAAAAATGATCTGTAGGCCACAAATACACCAGAAAACCTGTTGGTATATTTTGCTAAATGAGTGGAGTTCTGATTGGTGCTAGAGGTGCATCTAATTATGTCACTAAATTGCTTGGAAAACGTTTCTCAATCACTCTGTTCCCCTACTTTTCATACTTGGTATGATTTACTCGTTTGGCTTCAAACAACGCCTATCATTTCAGAGGCAGATGGATATACCCAATTTACACCAAACCAAATCAAGACAATGTACAAAACAGGGACAGCCCCATATTATGGACATGTTTTCCTTTTCTTTGATAAAAATACAGTGGGGGAGAATTACTAAAACTGGAGCTCTCAGAATCTGGTGCAGCTGTGCATGGTAGCCAAATCAGCTTCTAAATACAGCTTGTTCAATTAAGCTGGAAGCCGATTGGTTTCTATGCAGAGATGCACCAGATTTTGCACTCTCCAGCTTTGGTAAATAAGCCCCAGATTGCCCTTACAGTCTGAACAACAGAACTATGTAAAGGTGTAAAAGACCCTTTGAATATGTTCTGCCAAATTTGTACAAATGCATAGAAATTCTAGAAATTTTAGGACATCTAAGCAAAAAAGAGTTTCTTTTTTATCTGTGACATTATGTTCTTCTGACGCACATTCATTGATGAAAACTGGCCAGCCTTGCCTGTAACCATGACCTCCTTGTACGCTTTGTAGAAAGTGTACCCACTCTACCATGCCTGCAGTGTTAAAGAACAGAAGAAAGAGGTAGTACAAAGAACAGGTCAGGCAAACAATGTTGCATTTATGGCCAGGTTATCTCTGAGGCACTAGCGGCAAGGGTTTTTTTTTCTTTTTTACCAGATGATTAACAATGCTCCACCAAGCCTGGAGTCTTACTACTCCTGCTGCAGTGAAAGAAAAACATTTCAAAGAAGATCTAGTTGTGTGAACAATGTATTGTGCTGTTGCAGAGGGAAGATTTGATTGTTAAAGAGCAGGCTGATTGGTCCAGGGTACTGTTGCTGGACATCATTGCCAAACCCAGCTTGGACAAAAAAAAAAAAAAAAGTATTTTATTAATTTATTTCAGGTACTTATATAGCGTCCTCAATTTACGCAGCGCTTTACATACATATATTGTACATTCACATCAGTCCCTAACCCTCAAGGGGTGTACAATCTAAGGTCCCTAACTTACCCTCATACATACACATACTAGGGCCAATTTAGACAGGATCCATTTAACCTACCAGCATGTCTTTGGAGTGTCGGAGGAAACCGGAGTGTCGGAGGAAACCGGAGGACCCGGAGGAAACCCACGCACACAAAGGGAGAACATGCAAACTCCAGGCAGGTGGTGATAATATCTGTCCCCAGCATCCTACCCTATAGTTACTGTAAAGGTGAAATACAGGGAAGGAGGGGAAACAGTGGCGTTTTATTTCAAGTCAAATTAAGAATTAATTTGGATGTTATACTTTTAGGGCTCCATTCACACCTAAGCGTTTTGTGAATGACCACAAAAATGTGTGTTTTCATGGGCTTTTAGGTAATCCATTGTTAATGACACCCCAAATGTGGCAATGTAGCAAACGTAGCAATATGTGTGGTTAAAATGTTCAAAACTCAACACCAAAAGGAGCTTCTTTGGCACGTTTTGTCATGCGTTGGGCAAAAAAAAATATGCAAGGTCACAAGATTCTAGGTATGATTGGAGACTAGATGATGGCTACCACATTGTTAGGGTTAATGGTGGTCAAAAATGGAGGTAGTGGGTGGGGAACATTGTGCCTGTTTCTGAAACCACTGCCAGCACAGCACTGCCCCACAATTCCATACTACCAGCCACCAACACACAGTGATTCACTTGCCACCACTGCATCACAAGCACACTTCTTTTTTAGGCCTTCTTTCTTTTATTTCCACCTTGTGACCTGGCCAGCAAGTGTTTTTTTTCAACAGACCAAGCTGTCCTACAGATGTAGCAGTTAGAGGGTTGAGACAAACCATTTAACACTGACAGGGGTGCTTATAATGATCAGCTTTTATTTACATTAAACATTTATCCAAAAAGGAAAACATTGTTGCTGTAACAGATTATAAAGTATTACCTGGAGTTTAGCTTCAATTTGTTAATGTATCTAAATCTGCTAGTACATCTAAACACTTCCCTCCCCCAGAATAACAATGCTGCTGTCCAAAAGGTACCTCTTGTGCTCCTTCATTCAGAGTGGGGGCGCTCTAAGTCCTCATGCACACGGGACGTTTTTATAGCTGCTGTTTTTGGCTTTTTGTATTTTTTTTCTACAGCCCGTAAACTCCCCAGCATGTTATCCTATGTGTCCATGCACACATAGGCTTTAATCAGCGGGTTTCTAGAGCATTGTATTTTACTGTAAAAATTGCTCTACAGCTGGTAAACACGGAAAAACATGGCACACCAGCATTTGTGTACATTTTTTTAGCAACATTTTTGTCTGTGTGTAAAAAACGCAAATGTGGAAAAACGCGGCTAAAAGCTAATGCAAAAACGCTGAAAAACTTGTGTTTTTAACACGACTTTACACAGCTAATGCTACCAGTGTTATTAAAGCGCCCATTGAGCATGGAGCTTAATACAGGAGGGGTGTTACTGGCCAGATCACCAGGTGAAACCAGGAGGGAAAAAAGTCTAGAAAAAAGAAAAGAAAAACTAATGCAGCACCCACATCTAATGGTTGATAAGCTGCAATATATTACATCTTTGGGTTTAATAACACTTTAACTTAATTTAAAAAGAAAAAAAAAAAAGATAAGTCCACCAGACGGTATACACCTTGTTAGATTTAACCCATTGTAACCAGGCACATTTTAAAGCACAACTGAGTTCCTGGAGTTCTCCTTTAAGTAATTTATCACAGCACTATGCTAAAGTGAAAAATGACAAGTGTATTTTCTTGCATTTTGTTTTTGTATTTCAGAACTAGTAAACAAGCTTCCAGATAACGTTCCTATGTGATTCCACTCCATAGGTCCTTGTTAAGGCTACTTATCTCTCCCTTGCCATACATTTCCTCACCTCCCAAAGGAGTTCATTTTGAAATACTTTAAGTTCCAAAAAAAAAAAAAAAAACCCTTGAAATTCTTAGTATTTGTAGGACCTGTTTTCAGAGTGACTCAGCAAAGACTAGGCGCAATGACTTATCTTGTATAATGACACAATTTCTTCACACCAAGCTTTTCCTGCAAGTCACGTTAGGTACCACAGCCTGCACTGTGGTAAAGGATGTCATTCTTTAATTATAGTCCAAGGTAGAAACAAAACAATAAAAAGACAAACAACACGTATATACCCACAGCAGAGTATCATCCACCCTGCAACAGATCTTTCAAGCATGGCGTCATGGTCCACAGCACACAGCCGTATGAGCAGGTGCAATCATTATACATTTTTAATAGGAAAAACGCGAGCACGGGGCTACCCACAGAGTACGGAAAACAGAACATCTGATTTGTCTATACTGCTTATAATTTATGGCTTCATCTGAAGGCCTCAGCCACACAGGGTGTATTTGCAGACACTTTTAGGGGTGTCAGGAATTCTTTTTACTGCTGGTAAATGCCCCTCCATGTTATCCTATGTGTCTATGCAAACATAGATTTTTTAGAAGCTTTTAGTGGCAGGGGCGTTTACAGGCAGAAAAAAAAAAAAAAAACAGGGCCCATTTTGTCAGAAAAAAAAATGTGTAAACGTGTCTAAAAGGCGTGCTATGCAGTTCTGTGCCACCCTATAGCAGAAATACTACTACAGGACGGCACAGGTGCACAAAATCACACACATGTTAGTGTCAGCAAAAGGAGCATCGCTGGAGCACAGGTAGTATAGTTCCACCATAATATAAAACAAAGAGAACTAGAAGTGTATCCAGTGGCAACCAGTCCAGTCAGGAAGCTGTTTTTAGGCCTCATGTACACAGGATGTTTTTAAAAATGCTCCTCCTCTTGGCAGCAGCATTTTGGCAGGAAAAACGCCTAATGCTTGTGAAAAGTGTAGAATGCTTTTACAAGCGTTTAGGCACATTTACAGGCATCAATAATAATTTATTCTGACCATTGAAATGAATTAACACGCAAGTGCTAAACTCACCTATCGTTAACCACTTGCCCTCCAGAGGATTTACCCCCATTCCTGACCAGGCCATTTTTTGCGATACAGCGCTGTGTTACTTTAACTGACAATTGCACGGTCATGCAACGCTGCACCTAAATTAAATGTTTGTCATTTTTCCCACAAATAGAGCTTTCTTTCTGTGGTATTTGAACGCCTCTGTGGTTTTTATTTTTTGCTCTATAAATTACAAAAAAATAAATTTTTAAGAAAAAAAAAAACTATATTTTGACTTTTTGCTATTTAAACATGTCTTATAGCGGGACTGTGGTGGGCATTCTGACACTAAGGGGAACTGATTGATGTCACTGACATCCCCAGTGTCACCAATACAGTAATCAGTGCTAATAAAAAGCACTGACACTGTACTAATGGCACTGTGCAGGAATGGGTTAAAATTTGGGGCGATCAAAGGGTTAACCATGTGCTGTGTGCGTGTACACTTTACACTGTAAGCACACTGATTTGTATGGCTCTGCTATGCAGAGCCATACAAAGCAGTGTGCAGGAGCTGACAGGGGAGAGATCTGTCTTGTAATATACTAACGAACAATTTTTGTCTAATTAGTACAGTATTTGTACAAAAAAAGATTGAGTGACCAAGACTGCTCAAGTTTGGAAATGAAAGAAAACATCAGTTCCGAAGTTGTATGTTGTTTTACGAGAGTTTTCATTACCTGCTCATTTTCAATATGAGACTAACATGCAAAAAAAAAAAAAAAAAAAAAGCAGACGATAATTCTTTTTTCTTTTTTTCTTTTTTTTTTTGTTTCTCCTTTCCTACATGCACCTTCTTTAATCAGCATTATTACTATAGGAGATCCTGTAAAGAAAATCAGCAACAGGACATACTCACACTGGAAATGGGTTATGGTGGCGGGTGTGCACTTCCCCACTGGAAATGCCACTGTTCTTATTATATCACAAAGGTTCATGGCTGGGTTGGATGGTTGACGTCCTAACAGAAGCTGGTTTCGTGGTTAAGAGAACAAAATGTTTTTACACTGTAGCTG
The DNA here is from genome assembly GCF_062004578.1 of Staurois parvus. Lineage (NCBI taxonomy): Eukaryota > Metazoa > Chordata > Amphibia > Anura > Ranidae > Staurois > Staurois parvus. The sequence goes on from NW_028317998.1 coordinate 3,888,045, forward strand.
ACATTACATCAATCAGGAGGTCAGCCCACATTTTTGCTACAGAAGTAGAGAACACTGGATGGAGCATAGAACACTTAGCCACATAGATTTAGGTTACATAGACAGTTTAAAAAAATATGGGGATAACAACCCATAAAGATACTATTGCTTGGAATTTGGCTTTAAGTTCATGCTAACAGCTAAATACACAGTTGATATACTACTTTACATGCATGAAGATTTGACTTGCTGACCATCCAGCCCTGAGATTTACACAGCACAGCCAGCCTGGTCGTCTGCTTTTCTCTACTACAGTTAATCAGCACAGCAAGGACCCCCTTTCCTGCCACCAGCCTGTGACTGGGGAGATACGGAACAGCAGAAGATAGATCTCATAACTTTTCTCCCTCCTCCTCTCAGCATATGTGCATGTGGTACACAGGACTGGACACAAATGCTTCCCCTTCCTCTCCCATTCTGAATTCTTAACCTGCTCACCAGTAAGGCTACAACTGCACACTTGCCTAGTGCCTCCCAACTAGTGGGTATGGAAAAGAGCAGTAGGTTTAGTGTTTCAGTAAACACTTTTACACTAGATGGGTATCCCGCAAGCAACTATGTTAAACATTAAAAGAAGTATGGCCAAAGCTATATTGGTTATACTTCTGTAGGTCACTGGAGTGCAGTTCGTTCTGCACTCCTGTGACCTGTTTTCAGCTGACAGCAGGCTAAAGTCCGCTGTCGGTTTGATGTCACACAGCCGGTTCAGGCTCTGAGAAGATCCTGATTATATGGTAGGGCTCCTCATGTGCCTGGACCCGAACCTTGCTCAGCCCCTTAGCGATCTGAGGGCCTGAGCCAGCCCTTCCCACCCCCCACCACAGCCCAGACCTTCAGTGAATGGTGGAGGGGCAGAGCAGAGAGCCGATGACTGACAGCGACTGCTCTCTTCTCAGAGCAGAGGGGAGAACTGGGTAATCAGTGGTGTTTGATCGCTCTGCCTCACTGCAGAGCCGGCAGGGGACAGATGCAGCATCGGATCGATGCTGCATCCACCTGAGTATAAATGTTTGTTTTTTTCTAAATCATTACTTCTCTTTTGAATATATCTGTAACATGATCTGAAAGGTGGATCAGCCCTTACACAAACCATCATTTTGATGTACAGTATTTAATCCATGTTTAAATAAAAGTTTATATTTTTTTATACATTTTATTCTCCAAGATTTTTTTAACATTAGGTTTAAAGTGTTGTTTTCTACAGTTTCTTCTTTTGATGTTTTTCTAGAATGATTTCCCTCTAAGAACATTAGAAACTCTGACACTTCAATTTCTAGTCACTAGAGTTAGGGACCAGACTTATCATTCACCTCTGTAATCACATGTAGGAAGTAGTATTGAAAACAGAAGTCAGGTACTAAAGGGGTGTGACCACATGTCAAACACTAAAAATTCTGGATGAACCCTCTGCACACTATTATATAGTCTTTCTAGCAGACTCAGGTCAGACCTGGAACTAGTGGCTCCCCCCCAATTTTAGCACCCGATTATATACATGTACAAGTTATTGGGATTTGAGCACAGGTATATCTTATTTCTGTTGCATTGAAGTTCAGTGGCAAGACCTGAACCTAGTAGCTTTCCCCCAATTTGAGTCTGTTTGTCCCATGTTAGCATTGTGTCCACAGTATCATTTGCAGAGCAGGTTGAGCACTGGCAAGAAGGATTACTTTGAAGCAGTTGGCCAGCTTAAAACATGTATTGCAATATGTGTGAACTAAAAATCCCTGTTTTTTTATTTCAAAGTCTGCTAGAAAGGGTATATATTGTCTGTATCACATGTCTGTAGTATAGTTCCCATGTTTAATCTTTTAGAATAATGTGAACATTACAGTGGTCTGATAGTACATGAGTACTGTAACCAGGAATGGCAAACTAAAAGTGACAGGAACTGATTGTATCTTAGTGGCAGATTTCTAACACTGTCAAATATATACCAAAGACACCAATTTCCCAGCAAGCGTTAATATTCGTGAACTGTAAATCTACTTTAGTTCTCATGGACTACTAAATTGGCAAGAACATCAAAGGAAAGTTAATTAACACTGGATTTATGGAGTCGTGTTTTAAAGAACAAAGTGAAGCCTTGATTTTATCACATGAGAAACGATTATCTCAGATTCATATTACCAGGTCTCACTACAGACTACAACAAGCCAACGTGACCACATATGTGTCCACTGCCGCGGTCCTTTCATTGACTAAAGGTTACACAGAGTGCAATGTACCTGCACCGCATATTGAGCTATGTGCATCTGTTAGAACATACAGCAATGAAAGTGCAACAATCAATAGCAAACAATAAGCCTTTAGGTAACTGTAGTTGACTGATAAACAAGGCTTTCTATCCAGGTGGCACGGACCTTTTGCTCTCGTAAGGTGCCTACAGACATTAGAGAAGGTTACTCTGACACAGCTGGTTGCTGTTGTATCTTGTAATATTCATATGTTTGTAGGGGTCTCTAAAACCCTAGCAATTGCTCCCCATTTAAAATGAAACTGCACTGTATCTATGCACCACAAACTAAAAATGCTATTTAATTCATTGTTAATATTCAAAGCAAACTCGTTCATCCATTAATGTCTCCATGCTTTATTTTCATAATCATTCTGAAAAACACTCCCTGGCATTTCTGGCAGTGGCCATCTTGAGTAAGGAAAGAAGATTCATGTAGCATTTGCTTCCTGGAATCAATCTGCCCTTAGCTCATGCATTGGCTGAGCTAAAAACCCTCCCCTCCTGACGACTGCTGAGATGTGTGACATCATTTGCCTAAGCATGGAAACCAGGAAGTGTCTGAAGAAATGTAAAAAAAAAAAAAAAAAAGTTTAAAACACAAGTAAAATATGGTATACCTTCCTATCCATTTACTAATGCTAGCAGCGCAAGGATTAAAAAAGTCTATGTTGATTGAGAAGGTAAAGTTCCACTTTAATGGCTTTTGTTTACCCCCAAGATTGATGTCAATAGTGTTCCCCCTGGAGATTTGCATGTTTGTACAAAGTTCTTGTAGAAAGATCATTCTGAAGCCAGGTTGTGCATACATGGCTGTTTATATAGGGCTAAACACTAAAAGCTGCACCTGTACAGTGAACCCATACAGAGTAGAGTAGTATATGAAATGAAAATAAATGAAAACTGATGCTTTGTCAGATTCATATCGACATTTTATTATTATTATTATTATTATTATTATTATTACTACATCAAGTTTATATAGCGCCAAAGGGTTTGCTCATCGCTGTACAATAGAGGGGGGAACAATACATGAAACAGTACAGCAACAACAAACAGCACATGAGGGGTTAGAGGGCCCTACTCTTTCGAGCTTACAATCTAGGAGGGAGGGGGTAGTGGTACAGGAAGAAGTGGCTGTGGGGGATGGAGTGGTAGGAGGAATGAAGGAGGACGGCTGTTAGGTAAGGGTGGGGTAGGCTTCCCTGAAGAGGTGGGTTTTCAGGGAGCGCCTGAAGGTGAGGAGGGAAGGCCACAATCTGATGGCTTGGGGTATTGAGTTCCAGAGGATGCAACCCTTATTACAAGCTTTTTATTGCAGTTTCAAGCCAACAATCCCTCACAATAGGGAACAACAAAAGATGGACTAATTTAAATTTTGTTTGTAACAAAAACTTAGGCAGATGGAACCAAAGTACTTATCTAGATCACAGTAAGAGTTATGTTGGCGGCGTAAGATTTGCAGGGGTGTATTTACCACAAGGCAAACTAGGCATTTGCCTAGGACGGCATTTTTCAGGGGGGCAGCAGCATTTTTTAGGTGGGCAGCGCTGCCCCACAAAAGAAGGGATGGAAGAAGAGACACACGCAACACGGGGACCAGGTGGGATCTGAGAGAGGCTGTGGGCTGCTTGATGGTGTATGAAAAGCCTGACTCTTGTTCCTGGGGATGTCCAGAGCTGTAAAGGTGAGTGTCTTATCTCTTCCTGGGCTGGGGGGTTAACAGTGTTTGGGGGGCAGTGGTAGTAGAAGGTTCTCTCGGGGGGGGGGCAAGGGTGTTGTTTGTCAATGTCAGGCTCTCTTCGCGAGGGAGGGGGGAGTTGGTCAGTGTCTCTCCGTGAGGGGGGAGCCAATTTTTGTGTTGCCTAGGGCAGCACGAAACCTAAATACACCACTGAAGATATGAATGGATATATAGAAACAAGCTATGACACAATGTAAAGTTACCAAACCAACATGTGTTGCTCGATCAGTGCAACAATTTAAACAGAGTATTGCAAGGTCGCCATATGAAAAAGGGAGAGAAAAAAAAAAAAAAAAGAGGGGGGGAGAGAGTGATTGAGGAAGAAGAGGAAAGAAGAGGAGAACAGGGTCCAAGGTCAGAAAGCAAGAGGAGATGCAGACGATGTCCCAATGTTACACTAAGTATTACAAATAGGGATTCCATCAAATTTGGACTGAGTATTGTTGAAGATACAAGAGTTTGTCATTATTCATTATCCAGTTCAATTTATGTTTGGTTAACATAAACCAAATATACTGACTGGTTCCAACACATAGCAATCATGATTCTAGCTGCTTGAACAATGAAGAATATGTTGATTTTCATGTATTTGGGGGCATCAACATCTAGTTTTTGGAAGAGAGCTACATTTTTGGCATAGTCACCCCAGTTACCAAATGTATCAGATTGAAAGGTCTGATCCATAATTTGGTGACTTTAGAACATTGCCACATAATGGCAATCTGGCGGCAACCCTTGAAACATGAAAATTATGCTTGTGGATATATTTTAGCTACTCTAGTGGAGATCATGTAAAAGTGTAGTAATGTTATACAATTAGATTGCACCTGGGTATTATTAGGATAAATTTCTAACAAATATTAACTATATACTTGCAATACTTCTAGGTCAAGTGTAGACCTAAATCTCATTTCCATAGAGTCATACAAGAAAGTTTGCAATTTCGCTCCATTAAGAGTATGGAGATGTGAACCTTTGTAGGGAGGGCAATTCTACAGGATCAGTCAAATGCCGCTAATGTAAAATGGGCTAGCAGTACATTTCAGGACATTTTTGAAAGTGAAACCAAAACAACTCATGCAACTTGTCCAGATCTGTTCTACAATGATCAGATATTAGACAGCAAGAAAAATGTGGAAAATGTAGTTTTGTGTTGACTGCATCGGTTTGTATATTCGTTTTTATTTTACACCTTCTTTAGTGGTCCATGCACAAAGTGAAGTCAAAATGTGTTAAAACATGGCCATCTGACAATTGGCTAGGTAAAAGACTACCTTTAGTCAAACATGAAATGTTGATTAATATCACAGTGATGGGTTAATACAAATGTGTGGGAGATGGTGGGGAAATACAGCACTTGACATTACCAGATATAATCAAATATTGTTGCAGCAACCAAACTTTAAGGGCACCTGGGTTAATGAAGGAATATAAAAGTGTCTGTAGATATGTACCTGTAAGGTATGTATGGTGTCTGCATTATACTATAGTGCTTCTTCAGAGCCATTATGGTTCCGATAGGTTTACTACAAACTATAAATTGATAGTTACCCAAAAGTGATATTTTATTTACAGGTGGAGCATGGATGAGTCAAGCCTGGCTTATACATATCTTGGATTCTACTACAGTGAGATCTGCCTGCCACAATTACAGACTCGGTTTCTGCCTATTTAGGAATTATAGGGTTTTTGCTTGCCCTTGTTTGTGTGTTCCATCTCCTCCTGCTGCATTTTCAATCATATACAATAAAAACTCCAACATGGAGATTGGGAGCCCTCAAAATGGCAACACTGGATGTGCAAGGGTACTAAAGCACAAATATCCCGCCAACTCTCCAACATCTATCAATAACTAAAATATTAATTTTGGCCACACTGATTTTTTAAAAGAGTAAATAAGGGCAACCCATTCTAGAACTTGCTGTTCTTCTATAGTTAACGGGTCATGAGTTGCTGGTATCTTGTCTAACATTAAAGAATTATTTTGACAGTATTGGCAATGTTAATAATGATACTGGTACAACAGATTTATGATGGTAATGATTACAAACAAACTACTGCAGTAGAACCAACCAATTCTGATCATCTCCAGCTGGTTTATTTACCAACATTATTATTAAAAGATTGCAAAAACTAGTGTGCTTGGTTCTAACAGTACTTTATATAAATGTATTTGATGCAAATAATACGGTACAGTCAATATGCAACCAAAACAAGACAAGAAGCAGATTATTCATGTGTATTTCTTTACGCTCTTACTTCTTAACTAGTACTCCAAGAACAGTGTAAACAAAGAAGAGTAAATGCTTGGAGCATTTCTAGATGCAAAGTACACTATGCAAATTATGGAAACAGAGAATCTATTTTCTATTCAGCACTGCAGGGCTACAACCGATACATTTCTGTTCCAGCGAAATATTATTCACAACTATTCTTAAAGTCCCAGTATTGTTACATTGTTTAAACACACGTGTTTGAGAACATACAAAGCAAAATGGAGCTTAATCACTGTTAAGGTACCTTAGCATCTGTAATAATGTATCTAATCTCCTAGATTGTAAGCTCAAAAGAGCAGGGCCCTCGATCCCCTCATGTTTTGCATTGTATTGGTATTGTTCTGTCACATGTTCTGTCCCCCTCTGTAATGTACAGCGCTGAGCGAACTATTGGCGCTTTATAAATACTGTATAATAATAATTTGAGCTGCATTGATGTGAAATGTTACCACTCAAGGAACTGTATATGGATAAATGTGTTGTTGGCTTGTTGTTTACGTAGACAGAGTGTAGGTGTTCAATTCAACCACCATGTCATAGTCTTCTTACACCAGTGTCAAGGTGGCCATATAAATTTTGCATTCCTGTGTACATTACGGCTTTCAAATAACTGGAAACATTTAAAGAGTCTGTCCCAAATGTGCAATTTTGCTGATGTGCTGGGTCAGCCCCAGAGTTCCTGTATGTCTTGGATACTCCAACAGCAGGATCTGCCTGCCATAATTCACAGCTCTATTCTTCTCCAGCTGGAAATAACAGGTGTTCCCACCCACCTTTATATGATTAAACATCTACTGTTGAGTTTTCCATAATATAAAATAATGTCCCATAGAAAGTGGGAATAGGACCCCCCTCTTTATTGCCAAACCAGGTGGGCAAAATGCAAGAACTCAATATATCTCAGGAAAAAGAGTCTCTAAGAGGTATGAGGCCACACCATTCAGTTAAGCAACACTCTTCTACTACTTACAGTCAGGTCCATAAATATTGGGACATCGACACAATTCTAACATTTTTGGCTCTATACACCACCACAATGGATTTGAAATTAAACAAACAGGATGTGCTTTAACTGCAGACTGTCAGCTTTAATTTGAGGGTATTTACATCCAAATCAGGTGAACGGTGTAGGAATTACAACAGTTTACATATGTGCCTCCCACTTGTTAAGGGACGAAAAGTAATGGGACAGAATAATAATCATACATCAAACTTTCACTTTTTAATACTTGGTTGCAAATCCTTTGCAGTCAATTACAGCCTGAAGTCTGGAATGCATAGACATCACCAGATGCTGGGTTTCATCCCTGGTGATGCTCTGCCAGGCCTCTACTGCAACTGTCTTCAGTTCCTGCTTGTTCTTGGGGCATTTTCCCTTCAGTTTTGTCTTCAGCAAGTAAAATGCATGCTCAATCAGATTCAGGTCAGGTGACTGACTTGGCCATTGCATAACATTCCACTTCTTTCCCTTAAAAAACTCTTTGGTTGCTTTTGTAGTATGCTTTGGGTCATTGTCCATCTGCACTGTGAAGCGGCGTCCAATGAGTTCTGAAGCATTTGGCTGAATATGAGCAGATAATATTGCCCGAAACACTTTAGAATTCATCCTGCTGCTTTTGTCAGCAGTCACATCATCAATAAATACAAGAGAACCAGTTCCATTGGCAGCCATATATGCCCACGCCATGACACTACCACCACCATGCTTCACTGATGAGGTGGTATGCTTAGGATCATGAGCAGTTCCTTTCCTTCTCCATACTCTTCTCTTCCCATCACTCTGGTACAAGTTAATCTTGGTCTCATCTGTCCATAGGATGTTGTTCCAGAACTGTGAAGGCTTTTTTAGATGTTGTTTGGCAAACTCTAATCTGGCCTTCCTGTTTTTGAGGCTCACCAATGGTTTACACTCTGGTGAAGTCTTCTCTTGATTGTTGACTTTGACACACATACACCTACCTCCTGGAGAGTGTTCTTGATCTGGCCAACTGTTGTGAAGGGTGTTTTCTTCACCAGGGAAAGAATTCTTCGGTCATCCACCACAATTGTTTTCCGTGGTCTTCCGGGTCTTTTGGTGTTGCTGAGCTCACCGATGCGTTCCTTCTTTTTAAGAATGTTCCAAACAGTTGTTTTGGCCACGCCTAATGTTTTTGCTATCTCTCTGATGGGTTTGTTTTGTTTTTTCAGCCTAATGATGGCTTGCTTTATTGATAGTGACAGCTCTTTGGATCTCATCTTGAGAGTTGACAGCAACAGATTCCAAATGCAAATAGCACACTTGAAATGAACTCTGGACCTTTTATCTGCTCATTGTAATTGGGATAAATGAGGGAATAACACACCTGGCCATGGAACAGCTGAGACGCCAATTGTCCCATTACTTTTGGTCCCTTAACAAGTGGGAGGCACATATGCAAACTGTTGTAATTCCAACACCGTTCACCTAATTTGGACGTAAATACCCTCAAATTAAAGCGGATAGTCTGCAGTTAAAGCACATCTTGTTAGTTTCATTTCAAATCCATTGTGGTGGTGTATAGAGCCAAAAATGTTAGAATTGTGTCGATGTCCCAATATTTATGGACCTGACTGTGCATTCAATGCATGTTATTTACCTGTAAAAGCTTCCTTGTGTAGACATCCAAAAGGCCTAAAGCTTGCCATACACTAATCAAAATCTGTCTGGTCCAACAGGAACTGGCCAAACTTCAACCAATGTGTGGCCTCTCCTTTCTTGACAGAAGCCGATTAAATAATCAACTTCTGTAAAAGAAACATACTGGAAAATGTGTTGACAGCCTGTATCTGCAGTCACTGATCAGCGTATTCTGACAGCAGCAATGCAGTGTCCAAACTAGGGTGGGTATTTTTCCATCTACCTCTTTATTGTGGATGAAGTTTTTTTTTCCAGTCCACCAACTGAAGAAAGAAAACTAACCATGTATGGTCAAAGTCACTCAAAGTGGCAAAGTCACTCAAAGTGGCAATCTATAGCATTTCCCTTCACTCCTCACCTGGCAGCTGCATAAAAGGTTTTGTAGGGAGGTAAGAAGTGGGGTGGTGGAGTTGGTGCAGAAAGTTTTCAGATAGTCCCAGAAGAGAAAAAGAGCTATCACATGCAAGGAGGAAAGGGGTTGTGCTAGGGAATTGGCTCTCCTGGAGTGGTTGTATTCTTTAGAAAGTTCAAAAGGCACATTGCCAGTGAATAAGAAATCATTTATGTAAAGTAATCATGCTGCAAGTAAGCATTTTCTGTACTCTTACCCAACATTTTAAAGTTGTTAGAGTATATTAACTTATCACCAGGACCAAAAACTGTTTTGGGTAGACTCACCCTTTAAATACGAACGATTACTGCATTGTTTGAAATTTTTAAAATACGTAACTAAGTATTTGTGTTTAAAGAAATGAAGATATACATTTTTAATGAAAAATTCCTGGGAAATAACTACTGAGTGTTAGCAAGCTGACATGAAATGTGCCAAAGGTTCAATTGACAGAAGATTAAACCCTCAATGTGGCTAAATGAAAATTATTTCTGCGAGATTAGACTAAGTGAGCTAGTTTTCTTATTGTCGTCCCCCCACCCCAAGAACAACATTGACAGGAATGCTACAGAAATGGAAAGTCCTGAACTCCTGTTTTCAAAAGCAACATACAGTGGGGAGTGTAGAACAGAAGATTAAGCTTGACTTAACTGGGCTGACATTCCAAACCCCACTCCACCCAAATTATATCATCAAAGGGAAATGATTGTACTCTGAATGCTGATACCAAACTTGCCAAGAAAAGCAGAGTGTTTTTTAAGCATTTTTTCTTTTTGTATTCAAGTGTTAAATAAAAGTTGTGATATTAGCATTTGTTCTAGCATAGATAAATGACAAATCTGGTTTGCCATCTGTCTTAAAAGGGATCTAGTCTCCTACATTGCATCATTGCTGTAGGCATGATTGAGGTCGCCATTTTGTGGGCTGAAATTGGTTTTCAGAGTCTGGACATGTCATACCTCTCGTCTCGGCAACTCTCATTAATTTCTGCTTCACGCTATGTAATAACTAGCACATGGATTAATTTATTAGTGCCTGAAATAGGAACTGCTTTTGTTGCTCACACCACTCAATAATATTCTTCCTTCAGTTTCTCACTGTATGGGAGAATGAAAGGAAGGTTTCAGAAAGCCATTATGGATTACACAGTTCGTTTTTGCAGAAACTTAAATAAAAGAGGTGGATACTTTACAGTTTGTAAATCATGCATTATGACACGTTGTATAAGGTTTTGACTGTACTGCACTTTCCATTCATCTGTCAAGTAACAATATAATCAGTCTTTCTTCTTTATATCCAACATATGCTGGATTCAAAGAAACCTGATCCCTAGTGCCACTCAGCATGGCTTCTGTGGACAGGCACCTGCTGCATAGGACTTAATACAAGGATACATATACAGTACATCTTCAGGCAGTGTAAAATTATATGATTTAACGTTGCCCGTGTTTGACAATGGATGTCTACACAAGGCCAGTAAGACTGGCAAGTCCGCTGTTTATTCATTCAGTGAACTGCTAATCAAAAATCCATGAAAACTTTCAACCATTCTAAAGCCAATTTCCCTTAATCTGAGATTTATGCATATTTACACAAATCCCTAAAAAGAGCTTTCGCAATGCTACTGGGGAGGACTGCTGTCTCTTGTCAACCCCCTTCCATCCTTTAGACTGTAATCTCCATGAGCAACGCCCTCCTATTACTTCTGTATTAAAATTGTACTGTCTCCCTTTATATTGTAAAGTGCTGCAAAAATGGTTGGTGCTATCTAAATCCTGTAAAATAATAACAAAAATTTAATATATTTCAGCTTATCATTTCGAGGTGTGGAGGCTGCATTAGTCAGGCTAGCTATTTTCAGCGTATAAAAACATGTTAACCTTGCCAGAAATACAGTTATTTTTCTTCTCTAAACTATTGATCTTCTTTGTACTTCAAGTAATTAAACTTCAGCATGAATGACAACCATGGTTGCCTCCATATAGCAGAGAAGTATACATAGCCACTTAGGGACAGCAAGTATGTGTGTGTGTGGTTTTTTTTTTTTTAGATTTATCAGATACACATAGAGGAACAAACTGAAAAAAGGAAACAAAGGCAGCCATTACATTTAAGAACTGGTAAGCCCCCTCCCACCAACAAAAAAAAATAAAAAAGTCAGTAGCTACAAATACGCTAGCTGCTGACTTTTAATATTAGGGCACTTACCTATCCGGGCATCCAGCGGTGTCCTATCCCCGGGCCAATTCTTCAGTTGGCTGTTGGGTGCTGACGTCACCATCTTGACTAAGAGAAACCAGCAGTGAAGCCTTGCGACTTCACAGCCGGTTTCTTACTGTGAATGCGCAAAGCATGCTGTGCTTTGTGAATGGGCCAAAGTCCTCTGGAACCTGTTTTTCCCAGAGGGCTGTGGGGGCAAGCTTCCGGCACAGTTCGCCGCAGTGAACAGAGACGGAAGTGGGAACCTGTCAAAACCAGGTACCCGCTCCCCCCCCCAAAGGGTGCCAAATGTGGCAACGAAGGAGGGGAGGAGGCAGATAAGCGGAGATTCCAATTTTGGGTGAAACTCCATATAAAGTTTCATTACATTCAATGCAACTACTCAATATTTCTCATAAGGAAAATGGTATAACCAGCAGTATATACAGTAGATCAGATGACATAATTAACACTTTTTTTCCTCCTCTATGTACATCACGTGGCATAGTTGTCCTTGCTCTGCACTGAAATATTGGTAGATGGAACAAGCAAGAAACCGTTGACGAAATCTGGTGATGTCACTGCAGGAAGTTTAGCTGTCCTGCCATCCTATGAGGATGCTCACATGGGGTGGCGGTCAAAGGGGAGGGAGCCAACCAGTTGTAGCTGCTCCGCATGTCAACAAAAATAGTCACATGGAGCAGCTTCCATTACGAGCAAGAAGAAAGTGAAGATTTTCTAACAGGGAACTGGTGGAGCATATGCACTGAGAGTGGCAACACAGCAGCAAGAAGATTGGCTATTATCAGGAGCATATTTACCACAAGGCATTTGCCTAGGGCGGTATTTTTCAGGGGGGCAGCACCTCCCCCCAGAAGAAGGGATGAAAGAAGGGACACATGCACCATGGGAACCAGGTGAGATCAGGGAGAGGCTGCGGGCTGCTTGATGGTATATGTAGAGCCTGACTCTCATTCTCGAGGATGTCGAAAGCTGTGAAAACGAGCTTCTCCCTATCGCCCGGGGAAGGGGGGAGTATTGGAAGGCTCACCTGACGAGTGTGGGGCAGGGATGTTGTTGGTCAATGTCAGGCTCTCTCCATGGAGGGGGAAGGGGGGGGGGTTGTGTTGGTCAGTGTCAGTGGGGGCAGACAATTTTTGTGTTGCCTAGGGCAGCACAAAACCTAAATACACCACTGGCTATTATAGTGCTGCCACTGACACTAAGCAAGTACACTGAATTAGCAGGATCAACAATGAATTTAATGAATTACTAACATTGAAAATCTTCTTAGACAGACAGGTACAACTTGTGAATTTGTTTCATCTCTGTGTATCACCTGAGACTAAACATTTCACTAGGTATATGTAAGGGTTTAACCACTTTTAATTTTTGGTTTTGGGTTTAGATATGTTTTAAAGTGCTGAACATGAGGCTAGCAAATGTGCTGCCAGCATTCTCCAGTTCTGGACCTATGGTTTTTACATAGGATTTATTTTTCCTTGGTTTACAATTTGTTTTCTTCTTGTAATTAAAAAGTGAAAAAAATGTATGCACATAAAATGTGGACAAGAGTCACAGGTAGAACATCACAACACTTCAGAGCTTAACCAAAAGCCTCAGTGATTCTTCTTTAATCCCAAACAGATAATGGTACACCTATTGTTACATACATGATAATTATTGGATGGGAAGATGAAAGGCGGCAACAAACCATTTGTCACGCTTGTAAAAAGTTTGTATACAACGCTACAGAGCAACAAAAGTGAAATATGAATTAATATAGGGGTAGAGCAGAGTACAGAATAATTATACAAAACAATGCTCTTTTATTGCAGGCTAAAGTGTTGGATGCTAGCGTCTGATCCTTTTATATATATTAATAGGGTACTCATAACACATTTACCAGTTTCATTTCATGTATAAGAGCTGGATTTACATGAAACACTTTTTTTTTTTTTAATAATGGTACGTGGGATGGTACACGTGTTGTGCATAACATAAAAGGTATCAAATTATAACTAAGACATAAAGATGATTTTTATTTAATTAAAAAGTAGCTGAAAAAGTTGCAGTGCTTTATTAAAAGGTAACCCAAAATAAAGTGACAAAAAATATTAATTTATTTAATATATAAATCATTGACCTATGGCCTAGGTAGACATAACAGGCCAGTAAAACTCAAACAAACAATCAACTAAATAAACAACCATGTCCGGTACTCTTGCTGGACAGACAAGCACCTTGACCGCTTCCTGACTGCCCTATAGCAGAAATACTGCTACAGGGCGGCAAAAGTGTGCAAAATCACCACTATTCCTGGCTGTCAATCACCTGGGTCCCAGCCGGTAATTACTTGCCGGCGCCCGGTGATGTCGGCGATCACCGATGGGGAGGAAGACTGTTTTGTTTACTAACAGTCCTCCTCCCTGTCGGCTTGGGCACACTGCTCTGGATGGCTGTGCACAGCACAGCCATCCAGAGCAGTGTGCTTACAGCGAAGCACCAACACACCGCCCCTAAGTAAAACACTCCCTGCACAGTTAACCCTTTGATCGCCCCTCATGTTAAACCCTTCCTGCCCAGTGACATTAGTACAGCATCAGTGCTTTTTTTTTTTTTTTAGCACTGATCACTGTATTGGTCTTACTGGGGATGTCAGTGACACCAAGTCAGTTCCCCTCAGTGTCAGAATGTCAGCTGCAGTCCCACAGTCCTGCTATAAGTCGCTGGTCACTGCCATTACTAGTTGAAAATAAATAAATAAATAAAATAATCACAGTATATTGTAAACGCTATAACCAGGAGTGGACTAACCATTTGGAAACTCGGGGACTGCCCGAGGGCCCGGGGTCAGTAGGGGGCCCCATGAGATACCCCTGGTACCTTTTTCATAGGCTTTTTTGAGTTTGGGCAAGGACACAGGGGCCCCATGATCCCCTATTGCCTGGGGGCCCCATGAGTTGTCAGTTCGCCTCTGGCTATAACTTTCATGTAAACCAATTCATTTACACGTACTGGAATTTTGTTTAGCAAAGACATTCAGCAGAATACATTTTGGCCTAAATATATGACGAAATTTGATTTTTTTTTACTTTTTTTTAATGAAATGTTTAATAGCAAAAGTCAAAAATATTGTTTTTGTTCTCAAAATTGTTGGAGCAAAAAAAAAAAAAAAGCACAGGTGATCAAGTACCACCTAAAGAAAGCTCAATTTGTGGGGGGGGGGGGAAAAAAAGGACGTAATTTAATTTGGGTGCAGCGTTGCATGACCGCACAATTGTCAGTTAAAGAAACTCAGCACCGTAACACAAAAAAATGGCCTGGTCGGGGGGGGGGGAATAAATCCTCAGGAGGGCAAGTGGTTAAAAGGCTAAAAGGAGAGCACAAGCAATTATAAGGGACCTTGCACCATCCCATGGTTCCCGCTCTATTCAATGTGGTCCTCTTCCATTATAATCTATTTAAGACAACCTGTTTTTAAAACTTGTTTTGAACCTGTTTTGCTTATTGCCAAACAGACTCAGTAAATGTTTTAATGTCTTATAAAAATTAGGGAGTCAGTTTTTTTTTTAAATTTATTAGGGTTACAGTCAGGGCTTAGCAGCGGCTGCCAGACACAGCCACCACTCCCAACCTGACATCTAAGTGAGTGCAGATGCATGTCATGAATGCAGACAGTGTGAGTTTGGAGACATGCACCCACATGGATGTCAAACCGGGAGCGGCGGCTGTGTCCATGCAGCCGCTGCATCCCAGCTGATATGAATGGGACTACCTGATTGAATTTTTGATGGAAATTGCTTCAGAGATTCAGCAAACTCTTTTCGAATGCATCAAACCTAAAACATGCAGATGTGGTCAGGGTCTCCTTAACTTTCTGATTTTTGTTTGCATTAGAAATGAGCAGACAGAAATCTCCAAGTTGTCACAGCTTTAATTGTGGTAAGGGTGAATGCACATTGTTGCAATGCATTAAGACATATATGTTAACGTCACTTGAACTGACTGCCTAATGCTCCAGAAAAAGTGCAAGCATCAATTTTTTGTAACACAAGACACATGATAGTGTGTTACTGTGTGTTGCAGCACATACGCATTGGTAAGGTGCATCGGAGTGAAGTTAAAGTGTACTTGAAATTAATATGTGCCATTTAATAGGGACCATCTAGAAATGTTTAGTGTGCCTTAGCAGTACCCTGAGAAATGTACAGTATGTTTTGTCCAGAATTCCTCCTGGGAAATAGCAGTTCACTTCCTGGTATGTGAGTGTGTCTAGGCACCCGTATACTTGCAGAATGGGATCTGAGGATATTTGGTCATGTCATTATTGTTAATATAATTTTATTTTTTTTTAATGACTGTATTTTGGTAACTCAAATGTCTAGCGGTTTAATTCTTGTCTAAATAAGTGTGTGTTATTATTTTGGATGTGGAACTTAGACCCAACACAAATTCATATCTATAATTTCTTTATTATTTTATAATTATACTTTTAGCGCAGGTTTTGCATTATTATAATATAATGAAATGTAGCCGCATTGTAATGTTTGCTAAACTTCTTACAGCGTGCAGTGAGCACAAACCCTAAAACGAGTCATAGACTGTTTCTTTTTTATTCGATCAGCCAATTGACCGATCATAAAATAACAGATGGAATGCCCCATCCACACATGCAAGCCGGATGGAGAAGTTCTCGCCATGGTGCCATTGTATCCTGCCCGTGGGACTCAAGAAGAGTCTTGCTTTTCAAAATACACAATCAATAGCTGCAGATGATTGGCTGCTGATTGAAAAAAGTTAAAAAAAAAAAAAAGATCTGATGGTCGACTTCTGTTGAGCGGGAACAGCCATAGATGGATCAAAATTTGTCTGTTCCCTGCGGTACTAGCCAAATTTTGAACCATCTATGGGCAGCTTTACTGTAACCCTCTTGCCTTCTGCCTCTGATTGCAGTATTGCTAACAATTTCTGATTTCTGTACACTAGTGTAACAAGCTGCAGAATATGATGGTGCTACATGAATAATAGTAACTACACACACCAACAATGAAAAAAAAAAAAATATATATATATTTGAAATAAGTCCTCCATTTCTCAGTGCACTGTTGAGTACTATATGGCTTTCTAAGGCAGTCATTTGGTTTTTATTCTGGTTGATACCATTCGGATGAGTGTAATCTCACTAACACCACGTGTTTACAGTTCCCTAGAAATGAGCATGGCCCCTCCCCTTTTTTCTGCACAACTCCCTTTACAGGGAAAGTAGTCCTAGCATGAGCCTTTTCAACGCCTGTGTTCACAGAACAGCTTGTTTTAGTTACCAACCCCTGCCGTTGTTAAAATGACAGCCAAGGTGAACTTAGTTCATCCATTTGACTATGACCTTAAAACAGTGACTGTCAAGTCTGTGTCTATTTACCTGACAGCTGTCATGTTGTAGAGTATCTATATAAAAAGTTAGATAACAGTTTATCAGAAAATGATTTCATTTTAACATACACAACTAGGGACAGTTAACATGGCAACAGCATGTGCCTCATTAGAAGCAATATTCATCAACTGTACTGATGAATAATTAACAATTTTCTGGCAATTGAATTCAAAGATGATATCTAGATTAGATATCTGCATTTCAAGTATAGATCTCGATAGCATTTAATAAAGAAATCTGGAAGCTGCCCCTCCTGATTTTGTGATGTATCCCAATCTGTGTTTTATATGAGAAACAAGAAAAGAAAAAACAAGAACTCTGTGGTCATTGTTTAGAGCTCATGTACTCTGCAGCTGATAAACTCATGTTTAGGAGCTGTTCAGTGCCTTTTCAGCAGCCCCTGAACTCTCCCTAATGTTTTCCTATGTGTCCATGTACACATCATTGTTTGCAGATGAGTTTACAGTCTTTTTTTTGAACGCAGAAAACTTGCGTTCAGCAGTAGATTTTATCAGCATTTCTAACGCAAAACGCTTGTAAATGCGGCTAACCACGTTTATTTATTTATTACAGGTACTTATATAGAGCCGCAAATTTACGCAGAGCTTTACATATATATATATATATATATATATATATATATATTGTACATTCACATCAGCCCTAACCCTCAAGGGGCGTACAATCTAAGGTCCCTATCTCACATTCATACATACACATACTAGGGACAATTTAGACAGGAGCCAATTAACCTACCAGCATGTCTTTGGAGTGTGGGAGGAAACCGCAGTACCTGGAGGAAACCCACGCAGGCAAAGGGAGAACATGCAAACTCCAGGCAGGTGGTGCTGTGGTTGGGATTCGAACCGACGACCCTAGTACTGCCAGGCAGAAGTGCCAACCATTTAGCCACTGTGCTACCCACGTTGATAGGCGTTTGCAATTTTTTTTTTAACTCTTCCATTTCCAGATGCTGTCCAGAGCCTTTTTTCATCATGAAGAATGCATGCAAAGTGTTTTCCCGTTACTCAAATGGACCTGGCACACCATACTTATATTAGACACTGCTGCAATAATTTCTGCACAAAAATGAGCTGGAACACATCAAAACACCACAAAAAGAAAAGACAGCTAATCTCAACAAATACTGCTCTCTCTGCTTCTGCTATTTCTCTCAAAATGTCTGAAATAGTTATTTATTTTTACTGTTTTTCAGTGCTTTCTGGGCATTTTGGAAGGTCTTCTGAGGTTATCTTAAAAAACCGTTTCTAAACGCAAACGCTCATAAACGTGGTATGCAAACACAGCTAAACAGATGTTTTTTAATCAACATTTTCCAGCAGTCAGTTTCCATCATTCAGAAGTGTCCCGTGTACATGGGGCCTTAGTTCCAATGTATGGCATCCCATGATGCTTGGCACAGCGCCTCCCAGTGACCAATGGTGTTATGATGACTTTGTATAGTAGACAGGGTTGTTGTTTAGGTGTCTGCATGCAAAACTAGATTTGCTTTTAAAATTGCTACAAGGATGGAAAATACATGCCAACTCTGTAACATTCATAGGGCATCTAATATGTATCAGATTGCAGACACAAAACAAAGTGTGATGAAATAATTGTCCTGGCTGTATAAAAATACATATCTCAGTCTGGAACACTGCTTGTGTTTTGCTCTACAGAACTGGTGTTTGTTATGATCTGTATACAATTTATACAATATTTACATACACCAGACTATGCAAAGCAATTTAGCACAAAATAGACTGATCTACAATAAAGCAAAGTCAGCAATGAAAGAAGCAATAGGATAGGAAAAAATGCAAGGTGTAAGGTCACATAGTTGTCAGTGTAGTATGGAGCTATGCATGTGTTTGTTTATCTTACATAGCTCTGATATGTATCATGCAGAGGAGCCACAGTAAATCAACGTACATAAAAAAACAGAAAAGCACAAAACTAACAACAATCATTCAATATACTGTATAACCTACTAGTTAGCATTCTGTAGAACCTGCCTTAATATTAATGTATCTGTAAATGCTAACAATACGTGTCTTTTTGTTTTCTTGCTTTTGTTCTGTTAATATACCATTAAAGCATTTTATTGTATCTGTTTAACAAAAAAAAACAGCTGTTCATCCAGATAGAAACCTCATGAGCTGATAACAATCCAGAGACAGAGAGCACAGGAGGCCATTGGTTAGATTGTTACCCACTATCTAAGTGGACTACAAAACACCTCTCCCTGTTATGGAGAAAAGAGAAAGGTGTTATGTAGACCTAACAAAATACTTGCCCCACAGTGACAAAGCTGCTCACTATGGTTGTCACCCTAGGACAGGAAGTAAGTTAATGGCAGGATTACCAAGTTAAAATAAAAGGCAAAAAAACAAACAAGAAAACTGAATACTGTCACCACATCTAAGGATGGGAAAACTACAATACTACCAATATTTGTTTTTGGGTTACTCAACTGACTTGAAGACCTATAGAGATTAAATAGTATTCTCTAATAATTGTGTTTTTAAATGTGCCTCCAGTTGTATTTACTTCATTTCTACATGCAGACCAAAGGATAACACGCTAACGTGTGCTGCAATTGTAAATATCCCGGCATTGTTATCGTTTCTCCCACACCCTGTAACTGTCACTTTTGCTGGATAGCATGGTTTGTGGCAGAAACAAGCAAAATCACGTGAAACTCAAGACGGGAATTCATAAGGCAATTATGATTCTAACATGTGTTAACCACACTTATAAGAAAGCATCAGATGTGTTATTTCCCACTCCCCTGCAGCTGAAGTTTTAATCCAGTTCTCAGAGCTCCTGTAAACAAGACTTCTTAGTAATATATATCTTAGAATTTGAAGCAAACAGCTGATCTACAAAAAGGCAAATTACTAAAATCAACCCCTTGAAGTTAAATGTTCCAATGATCGTAGCCATGAGACTTCAGATGTGACATGATGAGCCTCCTCCATACATATTATGACTTTTATGTAAGCATACATCATAAAAATAGATTAATGGGTGGAACTTGTTTACAGACACTGCATGTCTATGGGACAAACAAGTGACTGTGACTCACTGGCCAATTGTGCTGTCACACAACACGTTTGTTCCCTAATTTGTGTGTCAAAGTTACAAACATCAGCAAACAAACAAGCCTGTATTAAGCAGAAAAAACTCCCTGCTCGGTGGACAGATGAGGAATAAGCTGCTAGGAGGGGAAAACCATGCACTGTGCATTTTTCCTTGTTTTATCTGACATCCACCCCACACATTTCCCACAGAACTGAACAATAACAGCGTGTCTACCAGCAAAACGGCTTGAAGTTCTGGACTAATTGGCCAAATAAAAAGTCCTTCAGTTATTTGTGCATGGAATGTCTGCTGGCATGCCAGAATTGAACGAGTTTCCTATGCTTTGTGTGACACACACCCTGTTATTTTCCCAGGCTGAACTGCTGAGAACATGGGGGGGATCCGAATCCAGGCAACATCCTCCACAATGCATTCTACTGCTGGCTGCTATCAGCCTTTAAACACTACACAAATACTATTACATAGATCATCTACAATGCACTTCTTCTGACAAGTCACAGCAAATCTTTAACCATGCTACATCAAAGCAAATGTCATCTGTGCCCCTGCTCAGTGGCCCTTAGATACTTAGGGGCCTATTTATACTAGCTATAGGTCAGATGGGTGCTCAGACACCTCACAATCGTATAGAGTCCTGGAGAGGGTTCGCTTCTATCCAGCTGTCCATCATTTGCAGGTGATCAGTAATTGAATGGGGGTGCTCAAAAACTGGCCTAGCACAGGGGCCCTTTGGGACTTAAGGGCCCAGTTATACTAGCTATGGGTCAGATGGGTGCTCAGACACCTCTTAGCGGTATAGAGACCCGGAGAGGGTTCACTTCTATCCAGCTGTCCATCATTTGTAAATGACCAATAATTGAATGTGGGTGCTCAAAAACTGGCCTAGCACAGGGGCCCTTTGGGACTTAAGGGCCCAGTTATGGGTAAGATGGGTGCTCAGACACCTCTCAATGGTATAGAGACCTGTACAGGGCACCCTTCTATCCTGTTCTCCATCAATTTTATAACCAATAAATGGGGGGCATATAAAACTGGCCTAGCACAGGAGCCCTTTGGGACGCAGGAGCATATTTAAAATAGCTATGGGTCAGGTGGATGCTCAGACGCCTCACAGTGGTATAGAGATGGAGCTCAATTCTTTCAGGCAGTAAATTACTTTTACTTGGCCAGTAGTTCAATGAAGGGTTCAAAAACTATTCTAGCACAGGGGCCCATCTATACTAGCTATGGGTCAGATGGATGCTCAGACACCTCCCATTAGTATATAGACCTGGACTGAGCTCACTACTATCCAGCTATCACTTTTACTGGCCCAGTAGTTGAATTGGAGGGGGGGGGGTCATAAATTGGTCCCTTTGGGGACACTGATCATCCCTAAATGTCATTTTTCTTGCCATGACACTGCATCTGTTGAATAGGAGGGGGGTCAAATACAGGTCCCTTTGGGGACACGGATCATCACTAAATGTCATTTTTCTTGCCATGACACTCCATCTGTTGAATTGGAAGAGGGGGGGGGGGATCAAATACAGGTCCCTTTGGGGACACTGATCATCCCTGAATGTCACTTTTCTTGCCATGACACTCCATCTGTTAATGCTGATCACTATATAAATAAAATATAATCATGGAGAGTCAGGTGGACAGGAATGGTGACACATGTCAGTGTAGCCATAGATCAGACAGGACACCTCTCCATCACACTGCCGCCCAGCACACGTCTCTCCATCCAATACTCACATATCGCTTCAGCTTCTTCTCCGGAGGAGACTTGATGAGCCAGCCGTTGCACACCACGTCCCCGGCACTCATGGTGTCCCCCTCCTTCCAGCACAGCACCGACAATCCAGTCTAGCTGGTTCCTGCCTCACTTCACGCTGAGACCTATCGGCTTCCTTCAGCTGGGTTCAAATGCTGATCTATCACAAGAAGGAAGTGAAGAAGACATCACTGCACGGCCAGCTCCCTCCCCAGCACGTGATCGCGGGCGAGGAATTCCTTCCAAATACACAAACCCAACACGTGCACCGTCCCAGCTTGTTTACAGTCCGCCTGTCACCGGTCTGCCGCTCCGGGGGGTGCCGGGTGGGGAGAGGAGAGGGAGGAGGAGAGCAGAGACAGGCATCACACCGGGAGCCTCACAAGAAATCTCCCATTGTCCCTGTACGGGATTGGGATGAGATATGAGCATATAGTAAAATACTGGGAGAAATATAGTGTGGATGGGGTATGGTCATATATAATACTGGGAGAAATATAGTGTGGATGGGGTATGGTCATATATAATACTGGGATGAATATAGTGTGGATGGGGTATGATCATATATAATACTAGGATGAATATAGTGTGGATGGGGTATGATCATATATAATACTAGGATGAATATAGTGTGGATGGGGTATGATCATATATAATACTGGGACGAATATAGTGTGGATGGGGTATGGTCATATATAATACTAGGATGAATATAGTGTGGATGGGGTATGGTCATATATAATACTAGGATGAATATAGTGTGGATGGGGTATGGTCATATATAATACTAGGATGAATATAGTGTGGATGGGGTATGATCATATATAATACTAGGATGAATATAGTGTGGACGGGGTATGGTCATATATAATACTAGGATGAATAAAGTGTGGATGGGGTATGATCATATATATTACTAGGATGAATATAGTGTGGATGGGGTATGATCATATACAATACTGGGATGAATATAGTGTGGATGGGGTATGGTCATATAGTATACTAGGATGAATATAGTGTGGATGGGGTATGATCATATATAATACTAGGATGAATATAGTGTGGATGGGGTATGGTCATATATAATACTAGGATGAATATAGTGTGGATGGGGTATGGTCATATACAATACTAGGATGAATATAGTGTGGATGGGGTATGATCATATACAATACTGGGATGAATATAGTGTGGATGGGGTATGGTAATATAGTATACTAGGATGAATATAGTGTGGATGGGGTATGGTCATATAGAATACTAGGATGAATATAGTGTGGATGGGGTATGATCATATACAATACTAGGATGAATGTAGTGTGGATGGGGTATGATCATATAGTATACTAGGATGAATATAGTGTGGATGGGGTATGATCATATAGTAAACTAGGATGAATATAGTGTGGATGGGGTATGATCATATACAATACTAGGATGAATATAGTGTGGATGGGGTATAGTCATATACAATACTAGGATGAATATAGTGTGGATGAGGTATGATCATATACAATACTAGGATGAATATAGTGTGGATGGGGTATGATCATATACAATACTATGATGAATATAGTGTGGATGGGGTATGGTCATATACAATACTGGGATGAATATAGTGTGGATGGGGTATGATCATATACAATACTAGGATGAATATAGTGTGGATGGGGTATGATCATATACAATACTAGGATGAATATAGTGTGGATGGGGTATGGTCATATATAATACTAGGATGAATATAGTGTGGATGGGGTATGGTCATATATAATACTAGGATGAATATAGTGTGGATGGGGTATGGTCACATATAATACTAGGATGAATATAGTGTGGATGGGGTATGGTCACATATAATACTAGCATGAATATAGTGTGGATGGGGTATGGTCACATATAATACTAGGATGAATATAGTGTGGATGGGGTATGGTCATATATAATACTAGGATGAATATAGTGTGGATGGGGTATGGTCATATATAATACTAGGATGAATATAGTGTGGATGGGGTATAGTCATATATAATAGTAGGATGAATATAGTGTGGATGGGGTATGATCATATATAATACTAGGATGAATATAGTGTGGATGGGGTATGGTCATATATAATACTAGGATGAATATAGTGTGGATGGGGTATGGTCATATATAATACTAGGATGAGTATAGTGTGGATGGGGTATGGTCATATATAATACTAGGATGAATATAGTGTGGATGGGGTATGGTCATATATAATACTAGGATGAATATAGTGTGGATGGGGTATGGTCATATATAATACTAGGATGAATATAGTGTGGATGGGGTATAGTCATATATAATACTAGGATGAATATAGTGTGGATGGGGTATAGTCATATATAATACTAGGATGAATATAGTGTGGATGGGGTATAGTCATATATAATACTAGGATGAATATAGTGTGGATGGGGTATGATCATATATAATACTAGGATGAATATAGTGTGGATGGGGTATGGTCACATATAATACTAGGATGAATATAGTGTGGATGGGGTATAGTCATATATAATACTAGGATGAACATAGTGTGGATGGGGTATAGTCATATATAATACTAGGATGAATATAGTGTGGATGGGGTATGGTCACATATAATACTAGGATGAATATAGTGTGGATGGGGTATGGTCACATATAATACTAGGATGAATATAGTGTGGATGGGGTATGGTCACATATAATACTAGGATGAATATAGTGTGGATGGGGTATGGTCACATATAATACTAGGATGAATATAGTGTGGATGGGGTATGGTCATATATAATACTAGGATGAATATAGTGTGGATGGGGTATAGTCATATATAATAGTAGGATGAATATAGTGTGGATGGGGTATGGTCATATACAATACTGGGATGAATATAGTGTGGATGGGGTATGATCATATACAATACTAGGATGAATATTGTGTGGATGGGGTATGGTCATATATAATACTAGGGTTAATATAGTGTGGATGGGGTATGATCATATATAATACTAGGATGAATGTAGTGTGGATGGGGTATGATCATATATAATACTAGGATGAATATAGTGTGGATGGGGTATGATCATATATAATACTAGGATGAATATTGTGTGGAGGGGGTATGATCATATAAAATACTAGGATGAATATAGTGTGGATGGGGTATGATCATATATAATACTAGGATGAATATAGTGTGGATGGGGTATGATCATATATAATACTAGGATGAATATTGTGTGGATGGGGTATGATCATATATAATACTAGGATGAATATTGTGTGGATGGGGTATGATCATATGTAATACTAGGATGAATATAGTGTGGATGGGGTATGGCCATATATAATACTAGGATGAATATAGTGTGGATGGGGTATGGTCATATATAATACTAGGATGAATAAAGTGTGGATGGGGTATGGTCATATACAATACTAGGATGAATATAGTGTGGATGGGGTATGATCATATATAATACTGGGATGAATATAGTGTGGATGGGGTATGGTCATATAGTATACTAGGATGAATATAGTGTGGATGGGGTATGGTCATATATAATACTAGGATGAATATAGTGTGGATGGGGTATGATCATATATAATACTAGGATGAATATTGTGTGGATGGGGTATGATCATATATAATACTAGGATGAATATTGTGTGGATGGGGTATGGTCATATATAATACTAGGGTTAATATAGTGTAGATGGGGTATGGTCATATATAATACTAGGATGAATATAGTGTGGATTAGGGTATGATCATATATAATACTAGGATGAATATAGTGTGGATGGGGTATGATCATATATAATACTAGGATGAATATAGTGTGGATGGGGTATGATCATATATAATACTAGGATGAATATTGTGTGGATGGGGTATGGTCATATATAATACTAGGGTTCATATAGTGTAGATGGGGTATGATCATATGTAATACTAGGATGAATATAGTGTGGATGGGGTATGGCCATATATAATACTAGGATGAATATAGTGTGGATGGGGTATGGCCATATATAATACTAGGATGAATATAGTGTGGATGGGGTATGGTCATATATAATACTAGGATGAATAAAGTGTGGATGAGGTATGGTCATATACAATACTAGGATGAATAAAGTGTGGATGGGGTATGGTCATATAGTATACTAGGGTGAATATAGTGTGGATGGGGTATGGTCATATATAATACTAGGATGAATATAGTGTGGATGGGGTATGATCATATATAATACAAGGATGAATATTGTGTGGATGGGGTATGATCATATATAATACTAGGATGAATATTGTGTGGATGGTGTATGGTCATATATAATACTAGGGTTAATATAGTGTAGATGGGGTATGATCATATAGTATACTAGGGTTAATATAGTGTAGATGGGGTATGATCATATAGTATACTAGGGTGAATATAGTGTGGATGGGGTATGGTCATATATAATACTAGGATGAATATAGTGTGGATGGGGTATGATCATATATAATACAAGGATGAATATTGTGTGGATGGGGTATGATCATATATAATACTAGGATGAATATTGTGTGGATGGGGTATGGTCATATATAATACTAGGGTTAATATAGTGTAGATGGGGTATGATCATATGTAATACTAGGATGAATATAGTGTGGATGGGGTATGATCATATACAATACTAGGATGAATATAGTGTGGATGGGGTATGATCATATATAATACTGGGATGAATATAGTGTGGATGGGGTATGATCATATATAATACTAGGATGAATATTGTGTGGATGGGGTATGATCATACATAATACTAGGATGAATATAGTGTGGATGGGGTATGATCATATATAATACTAGGATGAATATAGTGTGGATGGGGTATGATCATATATAATACTAGGATGAATATTGTGTGGATGGGGTATGATCATATATAATACTTGGATGAATATTGTGTGGATGGGGTATGATCATATATAATACTAGGATGAATATTGTGTGGATGGGGTATGATCATATATAATACTAGGATGAATATAGTGTGGATGGAGTATGGTCATATATAATACTAGGACGAATATAGTGTGGATGGGGTATGGTCATATATAATACTGGGATGAATATTGTGTGGATGGGGTATGGTCATATATAATACTGGGACGAATATAGTGTGGATGGGGTATGGTCATATATAATACTAGGATGAATATAGTGTGGATGGGGTATGGTCATATATAATACAAGGATGAATATAGTGTGGATGGGGTATGGTCATATATAATACTGGGATGAATATAGTGTGGATGGGGTATGGTCATATATAATACTGGGATGAATATAGTGTGGATGGGGTATGATCATATATAATACTAGGATGAATATAGTGTGGATGGGGTATGGTCATATATAATACTAGGATGAATATAGTGTGGATGGGGTATGGTCATATATAATACTAGGATGAATATAGTGTGGATGGGGTATGGTCATATATAATACTAGGATGAATATTGTGTGGATGGGGTATGGTCATATATAATACTAGGGTTAATATAGTGTAGATGGGGTATGGTCATATATAATACTGGGATGAATATTGTGTGGATGGGTATGATCATATATAATACTAGGATGAATATAGTGTGGATGGAGTATGGTCATATATAATACTAGGACGAATATAGTGTGGATGGGGTATGGTCATATATAATACTGGGATGAATATTGTGTGGATGGGGTATGGTCATATATAATACTGGGACGAATATAGTGTGGATGGGGTATGGTCATATATAATACTAGGATGAATATAGTGTGGATGGGGTATGGTCATATATAATACTAGGATGAATATAGTGTGGATGGGGTATGATCATATACAATACTAGGATGAATATAGTGTGGATGGGGTATAGTCATATACAATACTAGGATGAATATAGTGTGGATGAGGTATGATCATATACAATACTAGGATGAATATAGTGTGGATGGGGTATGATCATATACAATACTATGATGAATATAGTGTGGATGGGGTATGGTCATATACAATACTGGGATGAATATAGTGTGGATGGGGTATGATCATATACAATACTAGGATGAATATAGTGTGGATGGGGTATGATCATATACAATACTAGGATGAATATAGTGTGGATGGGGTATGATCATATACAATACTAGGATGAATATAGTGTGGATGGGGTATGGTCATATATAATACTAGGATGAATATAGTGTGGATGGGGTATGGTCATATATAATACTAGGATGAATATAGTGTGGATGGGGTATGATCATATATAATACTAGGATGAATATAGTGTGGATGGGGTATAGTCATATATAATACTAGGATGAATATAGTGTGGATGGGGTATGGTCACATATAATACTAGGATGAATATAGTGTGGATGGGGTATGGTCACATATAATACTAGGATGAATATAGTGTGGATGGGGTATGGTCACATATAATACTAGGATGAATATAGTGTGGATGGGGTATGGTCATATATAATACTAGGATGAATATAGTGTGGATGGGGTATGGTCATATATAATACTAGGATGAATATAGTGTGGATGGGGTATAGTCATATATAATAGTAGGATGAATATAGTGTGGATGGGGTATGATCATATATAATACTAGGATGAATATAGTGTGGATGGGGTATGGTCATATATAATACTAGGATGAATATAGTGTGGATGGGGTATGGTCATATATAATACTAGGATGAGTATAGTGTGGATGGGGTATGGTCATATATAATACTAGGATGAATATAGTGTGGATGGGGTATGGTCATATATAATACTAGGATGAATATAGTGTGGATGGGGTATGGTCATATATAATACTAGGATGAATATAGTGTGGATGGGGTATAGTCATATATAATACTAGGATGAATATAGTGTGGATGGGGTATGGTCACATATAATACTAGGATGAATATAGTGTGGATGGGGTATGGTCACATATAATACTAGGATGAATATAGTGTGGATGGGGTATGGTCACATATAATACTAGGATGAATATAGTGTGGATGGGGTATGGTCATATATAATACTAGGATGAATATAGTGTGGATGGGGTATGGTCACATATAATACTAGGATGAATATAGTGTGGATGGGGTATAGTCATATATAATAGTAGGATGAATATAGTGTGGATGGGGTATGGTCATATACAATACTGGGATGAATATAGTGTGGATGGGGTATGATCATATACAATACTAGGATGAATATTGTGTGGATGGGGTATGGTCATATATAATACTAGGGTTAATATAGTGTGGATGGGGTATGATCATATATAATACTAGGATGAATGTAGTGTGGATGGGGTATGATCATATATAATACTAGGATGAATATAGTGTGGATGGGGTATGATCATATATAATACTAGGATGAATATTGTGTGGAGGGGGTATGATCATATAAAATACTAGGATGAATATAGTGTGGATGGGGTATGATCATATATAATACTAGGATGAATATAGTGTGGATGGGGTATGATCATATATAATACTAGGATGAATATTGTGTGGATGGGGTATGATCATATATAATACTAGGATGAATATTGTGTGGATGGGGTATGATCATATGTAATACTAGGATGAATATAGTGTGGATGGGGTATGGCCATATATAATACTAGGATGAATATAGTGTGGATGGGGTATGGTCATATATAATACTAGGATGAATAAAGTGTGGATGGGGTATGGTCATATACAATACTAGGATGAATATAGTGTGGATGGGGTATGATCATATATAATACTGGGATGAATATAGTGTGGATGGGGTATGGTCATATAGTATACTAGGATGAATATAGTGTGGATGGGGTATGGTCATATATAATACTAGGATGAATATAGTGTGGATGGGGTATGATCATATATAATACTAGGATGAATATTGTGTGGATGGGGTATGATCATATATAATACTAGGATGAATATTGTGTGGATGGGGTATGGTCATATATAATACTAGGGTTAATATAGTGTAGATGGGGTATGGTCATATATAATACTAGGATGAATATAGTGTGGATTAGGGTATGATCATATATAATACTAGGATGAATATAGTGTGGATGGGGTATGATCTTATATAATACTAGGATGAATATTGTGTGGATGGGGTATGATCATATATAATACTAGGATGAATATTGTGTGGATGGGGTATGGTCATATATAATACTAGGGTTCATATAGTGTAGATGGGGTATGATCATATGTAATACTAGGATGAATATAGTGTGGATGGGGTATGGCCATATATAATACTAGGATGAATATAGTGTGGATGGGGTATGGCCATATATAATACTAGGATGAATATAGTGTGGATGGGGTATGGTCATATATAATACTAGGATGAATAAAGTGTGGATGAGGTATGGTCATATACAATACTAGGATGAATAAAGTGTGGATGGGGTATGGTCATATAGTATACTAGGGTGAATATAGTGTGGATGGGGTATGGTCATATATAATACTAGGATGAATATAGTGTGGATGGGGTATGATCATATATAATACAAGGATGAATATTGTGTGGATGGGGTATGATCATATATAATACTAGGATGAATATTGTGTGGATGGTGTATGGTCATATATAATACTAGGGTTAATATAGTGTAGATGGGGTATGATCATATAGTATACTAGGGTGAATATAGTGTGGATGGGGTATGGTCATATATAATACTAGGATGAATATAGTGTGGATGGGGTATGATCATATATAATACAAGGATGAATATTGTGTGGATGGGGTATGATCATATATAATACTAGGATGAATATTGTGTGGATGGGGTATGGTCATATATAATACTAGGGTTAATATAGTGTAGATGGGGTATGATCATATGTAATACTAGGATGAATATAGTGTGGATGGGGTATGATCATATACAATACTAGGATGAATATAGTGTGGATGGGGTATGATCATATATAATACTGGGATGAATATAGTGTGGATGGGGTATGATCATATATAATACTAGGATGAATATTGTGTGGATGGGGTATGATCATACATAATACTAGGATGAATATAGTGTGGATGGGGTATGATCATATATAATACTAGGATGAATATAGTGTGGATGGGGTATGATCATATATAATACTAGGATGAATATTGTGTGGATGGGGTATGATCATATATAATACTTGGATGAATATAGTGTGGATGGGGTATGATCATATATAATACTAGGATGAATATTGTGTGGATGGGGTATGATCATATATAATACTAGGATGAATATAGTGTGGATGGAGTATGGTCATATATAATACTAGGACGAATATAGTGTGGATGGGGTATGGTCATATATAATACTGGGATGAATATTGTGTGGATGGGGTATGGTCATATATAATACTGGGACGAATATAGTGTGGATGGGGTATGGTCATATATAATACTAGGATGAATATAGTGTGGATGGGGTATGGTCATATATAATACAAGGATGAATATAGTGTGGATGGGGTATGGTCATATATAATACTGGGATGAATATAGTGTGGATGGGGTATGGTCATATATAATACTGGGATGAATATAGTGTGGATGGGGTATGATCATATATAATACTAGGATGAATATAGTGTGGATGGGGTATGGTCATATATAATACTAGGATGAATATAGTGTGGATGGGGTATGGTCATATATAATACTAGGATGAATATAGTGTGGATGGGGTATGGTCATATATAATACTAGGATGAATATTGTGTGGATGGGGTATGGTCATATATAATACTAGGGTTAATATAGTGTAGATGGGGTATGGTCATATATAATACTGGGATGAATATTGTGTGGATGGGTATGATCATATATAATACTAGGATGAATATAGTGTGGATGGAGTATGGTCATATATAATACTAGGACGAATATAGTGTGGATGGGGTATGGTCATATATAATACTGGGATGAATATTGTGTGGATGGGGTATGGTCATATATAATACTGGGACGAATATAGTGTGGATGGGGTATGGTCATATATAATACTAGGATGAATATAGTGTGGATGGGGTATGGTCATATATAATACTAGGATGAATATAGTGTGGATGGGGTATGGTCATATATAATACTAGGATGAATATAGTGTGGATGGGGTATGGTCATATATAATACTAGGATGAATATAGTGTGGATGGGGTATGATCATATATAATACTAGGATGAATATAGTGTGGATGGGGTATGGTCATATATAATACTAGGATGAATAAAGTGTGGATGGGGTATGATCATATATATTACTAGGATGAATATAGTGTGGATGGGGTATGGTCATATACAATACTGGGATGAATATAGTGTGGATGGGGTATGATCATATACAATACTGGGATGAATATAGTGTGGATGGGGTATGGTCATATAGTATACTAGGATGAATATAGTGTGGATGGGGTATGGTCATATAGAATACTAGGATGAATATAGTGTGGATGGGGTATGATCATATACAATACTAGGATGAATGTAGTGTGGATGGGGTATGATCATATAGTATACTAGGATGAATATAGTGTGGATGCGGTATGATCATATAGTATACTAGGATGAATATAGTGTGGATGGGGTATGATCATATAGTATACTAGGATGAATATAGTGTGGATGGGGTATGGTCATATATAATACTAGGATGAATATAGTGTGGATGGGGTATGGTCATATACAATACTAGGATGAATATAGTGTGGATGGGGTATGATCATATACAATACTGGGATGAATATAGTGTGGATGGGGTATGGTCATATAGTATACTAGGATGAATATAGTGTGGATGGGGTATGGTCATATAGAATACTAGGATGAATATAGTGTGGATGGGGTATGATCATATACAATACTAGGATGAATGTAGTGTGGATGGGGTATGATCATATAGTATACTAGGATGAATATAGTGTGGATGGGGTATGATCATATAGTATACTAGGATGAATATAGTGTGGATGGGGTATGATCATATAGTATACTAGGATGAATATAGTGTGGATGGGGTATGATCATATACAATACTAGGATGAATATAGTGTGGATGGGGTATAGTCATATACAATACAGTTGCAAGAAAAAGTATGTGAACCCCTTGGGATTACGTGGAGTTTTGCTTGAATTGGGCATAAAATGTGCTCTGAACGTCATCTAAGTCACAACAATAGAAGAACACAGTCTGCTGAACATAATACTACACAAACATTAGATGTTGCCATGGTTTAATTGCACATAACATGAAAACATTCACAGTGCAGGGAGGAAAAAGTATGTGAGGCCCTAGCTTAATGACTTCTCCCAGAGCTAATTGGAGCCAGGAGTGAGCCAACCTTGACTCCAATCAGTGTGATGATATTGGATGTGTTGCTGACAGCTGTCCTGCCCTTAAAAAACACACACCTGTTTTGGGTTTACTGGTTTCAAGAAGCACTGTCTGATGTGAACCATGCCTCACAGAAAAGAGCTCTCAGAAGACCTACGATCAAGAATTGTTGACTTGCATGAAGCTGGAAAGGGTTACAAAAGTATCTCCAAAAGCCTTGATGTTCATGTGTCCACGGTAAGACAGACTGTCTACAAATTGAGAAAGTTTAGCACTGTTGCTACTCTCCCTAGGAGTGGTCGTCCTGTAAAAATGACTGCAAGAGCACAGCGCAGAATGCTGCATGAGGTAAAGAGGAATCCCAGTGTGTCAGCTAAAGACCTACAGAAATCTCCTGCACATGCTAACATTTTTGTTGACACATCTACAATAAGGAAAACATTAAACAAGAATGGAGTACATGGGAGGACACCACGGAGGAAGCCATTGCTGTCCAAAACGAATATTGCAGCACGTTTGAAGTTTGCAAAAGAGCACCTGGATGTTCCACAGCACTACTGGCAAAATATACTGTGGACAGATGAAACCAAGATTGAGTTGTTTGGGAAGAACACACAACACTATGTGTGGAGAAAAAAAGGCACAGCACACCAACATCAAAACCTCATCCCCACTGTAAAACCTGGTGGAGGGAGAATCATGGTTTGGGGCTGCTTTGCTGCCTCAGGGCCTGGACGGATTGTTGTCATTGATGGGAAAATGAATTCCAGAGTTTATCAAGACATTTTACAGGAAAATGTACGACCATCTGTCCGCCAACTGAAGCTCTGCAGAGGATGGGTGATGCAACAGGACAATGACCCAAAGCATACAAGTAATTCAACAAAACAATGGCTGCAACAGCACAGAATATGCCTTCTGGAGTGGCCCAGTCAGAGTCCTGACCTCAACCTGATTGAAATGCTGTGGCATGACCTTAAGAGAGCGATTCACACCAGACATCCCAAGAATATTGCTACACTGAAACAGTTTTGTGAAGAGGAGTGGTCCAAAATTACTCCAGATCGTTGTGCAGGTCTGATCTGCAACTACAGGAAACGTTTGGTTGAGGTTATTGCTGCCAAAGGAGGGTCAACCAGTTATTAAGTCCAAAGGTTCACATACTTTTTCCTCCCTGCACTGTGAATGTTTTCATGTTATGTGCAATTAAACCATGGCAACATCTAATGTTTGTGTAGTATTATGTTCAGCAGACTGTGTTCTTCTATTGTTGTGACTTAAATGACGTTCAGAGCACATTTTATGCCCAATTCATGCAAAACTCCTCGTAATCCCAAGGGGTTCACATACTTTTTCTTGCAACTGTACTAGGATGAATATAGTGTGGATGAGGTATGATCATATACAATACTAGGATGAATATAGTGTGGATGGGGTATGATCATATACAATACTAGGATGAATATAGTGTGGATGGGGTATGGTCATATACAATACTGGGATGAATATAGTGTGGATGGGGTATGATCATATACAATACTAGGATAAATATAGTGTGGATGGGGTATGATCATATACAATACTAGGATGAATATAGTGTGGATGGGGTATGATCATATACAATACTAGGATGAATATAGTGTGGATGGGGTATGGTCATATACAATACTAGGATGATTATAGTGTGGATGGGGTATGATCATATAGAATACTAGGATGAATATAGTGTGGATGGGGTATGGTCATATATAATACTAGGATGAATATAGTGTGGATGGGGTATGGTCATATATAATACTAGGATGAGTATAGTGTGGATGGGGTATGGTCATATATAATACTAGGATGAATATAGTGTGGATGGGGTATGGTCATATATAATACTAGGATGAATATAGTGTGGATGGGGTATGGTCATATATAATACTAGGATGAATATAGTGTGGATGGGGTATGATCATATATAATACTAGGATGAATATAGTGTGGATGGGGTATAGTCATATATAATACTAGGATGAATATAGTGTGGATGGGGTATGGTCACATATAATACTAGGATGAATATAGTGTGGATGGGGTATGGTCACATATAATACTAGGATGAATATAGTGTGGATGGGGTATGGTCACATATAATACTAGGATGAATATAGTGTGGATGGGGTATGGTCATATATAATACTAGGATGAATATAGTGTGGATGGGGTATAGTCATATATAATACTAGGATGAATATAGTGTGGATGGGGTATGGTCACATATAATACTAGGATGAATATAGTGTGGATGGGGTATGGTCACATATAATACTAGGATGAATATAGTGTGGATGGGGTATGGTCACATATAATACTAGGATGAATATAGTGTGGATGGGGTATGATCACATATAATACTAGGATGAATATAGTGTGGATGGGGTATGATCACATATAATACTAGGATGAATATAGTGTGGATGGGGTATGATCACATATAATACTAGGATGAATATAGTGTGGATGGGGTATGATCATATATAATACTAGGATGAATATTGTGTGGATGGGGTATGGTCATATATAATACTAGGGTTAATATAGTGTGTATGGGGTATGATCCTATATAATACTAGGGTTAATATAGTGTGGATGGGGTATGATCCTATATAATACTAGGATGAATATAGTGTGGATGGGGTATGATCATATACAATACTAGGATGAATATAGTGTGGATGGGGTATGATCATATATAATACTGGGATGAATATAGTGTGGATGGGGTATGATCATATATAATACTAGGATGAATATAGTGTGAATGGGGTATGATCATATATAATACTAGGATGAATATAGTGTGGATGGGGTATGGTCATATTCAATACTAGGATGAATATAGTGTGGATGGCTATGATCATATATAATACTAGGATGAATATAGTGTGGATGGGGTATGATCATATAGTATACTAGGATGAATATAGTGTGGATGGGGTATGATCATATAGTAAACTAGGATGAATATAGTGTGGATGGGGTATGATCATATACAATACTAGGATGAATATAGTGTGGATGGGGTATAGTCATATACAATACTAGGATGAATATAGTGTGGATGAGGTATGATCATATAGTAAACTAGGATGAATATAGTGTGGATGGGGTATGATCATATACAATACTAGGATGAATATAGTGTGGATGGGGTATGATCATATACAATACTAGGATGAATATAGTGTGGATGGGGTATGGTCATATACAATACTGGGATGAATATAATGTGGATGGGGTATGATCATATACAATACTAGGATGAATATAGTGTGGATGGGGTATGATCATATACAATACTAGGATGAATATAGTGTGGATGGGGTATGATCATATACAATACTAGGATGAATATAGTGTGGATGGGGTATGGTCATATACAATACTAGGATGATTATAGTGTGGATGGGGTATGATCATATATAATACTAGGATGAATATAGTGTGGATGGGGTATGGTCATATATAATACTAGGATGAATATAGTGTGGATGGGGTATGGTCATATATAATACTAGGATGAGTATAGTGTGGATGGGGTATGGTCATATATAATACTAGGATGAATATAGTGTGGATGGGGTATGGTCATATATAATACTAGGATGAATATAGTGTGGATGGGGTATGATCATATATAATACTAGGATGAATATAGTGTGGATGGGGTATGGTCATATATAATACTAGGATGAATATAGTGTGGATGGGGTATGGTCACATATGATACTAGGATGAATATAGTGTGGATGGGGTATGGTCACATATAATACTAGGATGAATATTGTGTGGATGGGGTATGGTCACATATAATACTAGGATGAATATAGTGTGGATGGGGTATGGTCATATATAATACTAGGATGAATATAGTGTGGATGGGGTATGGTCATATATAATACTAGGATGAATATAGTGTGGATGGGGTATAGTCATATATAATAGTAGGATGAATATAGTGTGGATGGGGTATGGTCATATACAATACTGGGATGAATATAGCGTGGATGGGGTATGATCATATATAATACTAGGATGAATATAGTGTGGATGGGGTATGATCATATACAATACTAGGATGAATATTGTGTGGATGGGGTATGGTCATATATAATACTAGGGTTAATATAGTGTGGATGGGGTATGATCATATATAATACTAGGATGAATGTAGTGTGGATGGGGTATGATCATATATAATACTAGGATGAATATAGTGTGGATGGGGTATGATCATATATAATACTAGGATGAATATTGTGTGGAGGGGGTATGATCATATATAATACTAGGATGAATATAGTGTGGATGGGGTATGATCATATATAATACTAGGATGAATATAGTGTGGATGGGGTATGATCATATATAATACTAGGATGAATATAGTGTGGATGGGGTATGATCATATATAATACTAGGATGAATATTGTGTGGATGGGGTATGATCATATGTAATACTAGGATGAATATAGTGTGGATGGGGTATGGCCATATATAATACTAGGATGAATATAGTGTGGATGGGGTATGGTCATATATAATACTAGGATGAATAAAGTGTGGATGGGGTATGGTCATATACAATACTAGGATGAATATAGTGTGGATGGGGTATGATCATATATAATACTGGGATGAATATAGTGTGGATGGGGTATGGTCATATAGTATACTAGGATGAATATAGTGTGGATGGGGTATGGTCATATATAATACCAGGATGAATATAGTGTGGATGGGGTATGATCATATATAATACTAGGATGAATATTGTGTGGATGGGGTATGATCATATATAATACTAGGATGAATATTGTGTGGATGGGGTATGGTCATATATAATACTAGGGTTAATATAGTGTAGATGGGGTATGGTCATATATAATACTAGGATGAATATAGTGTGGATTAGGGTATGATCATATATAATACTAGGATGAATATAGTGTGGATGGGGTATGATCATATATAATACTAGGATGAATATTGTGTGGATGGGGTATGATCATATATAATACTAGGATGAATATTGTGTGGATGGGGTATGGTCATATATAATACTAGGGTTCATATAGTGTAGATGGGGTATGATCATATGTAATACTAGGATGAATATAGTGTGGATGGGGTATGGCCATATATAATACTAGGATGAATATAGTGTGGATGGGGTATGGCCATATATAATACTAGGATGAATATAGTGTGGATGGGGTATGGTCATATATAATACTAGGATGAATAAAGTGTGGATGAGGTATGGTCATATACAATACTAGGATGAATAAAGTGTGGATGGGGTATGGTCATATAGTATACTAGGGTGAATATAGTGTGGATGGGGTATGGTCATATATAATACTAGGATGAATATAGTGTGGATGGGGTATGATCATATATAATACAAGGATGAATATTGTGTGGATGGGGTATGATCATATATAATACTAGGATGAATATTGTGTGGATGGGGTATGGTCATATATAATACTAGGATGAATATAGTGTGGATGGGGTATGATCATATATAATACAAGGATGAATATTGTGTGGATGGGGTATGATCATATATAATACTAGGATGAATATTGTGTGGATGGGGTATGGTCATATATAATACTAGGGTTAATATAGTGTAGATGGGGTATGATCATATGTAATACTAGGATGAATATAGTGTGGATGGGGTATGATCATATACAATACTAGGATGAATATAGTGTGGATGGGGTATGATCATATATAATACTGGGATGAATATAGTGTGGATGGGGTATGATCATATATAATACTAGGATGAATATTGTGTGGATGGGGTATGATCATACATAATACTAGGATGAATATAGTGTGGATGGGGTATGATCATATATAATACGAGGATGAATATAGTGTGGATGGGGTATGATCATATATAATACTAGGATGAATATTGTGTGGATGGGGTATGATCATATATAATACTTGGATGAATATTGTGTGGATGGGGTATGATCATATATAATACTAGGATGAATATTGTGTGGATGGGGTATGATCATATATAATACTAGGATGAATATAGTGTGGATGGAGTATGGTCATATATAATACTAGGACGAA
Organism: Staurois parvus; assembly: GCF_062004578.1. Classification (NCBI taxonomy): domain Eukaryota; kingdom Metazoa; phylum Chordata; class Amphibia; order Anura; family Ranidae; genus Staurois; species Staurois parvus. The sequence continues at coordinate 3,927,483 of NW_028317998.1, forward strand.
TATAGTGTGGATGGGGTATGGTCATATATAATACTGGGATGAATATTGTGTGGATGGGGTATGGTCATATATAATACTGGGACGAATATAGTGTGGATGGGGTATGGTCATATATAATACTAGGGTGAATATAGTGTGGATGGGGTATGGTCATATATAATACAAGGATGAATATAGTGTGGATGGGGTATGGTCATATATAATACTGGGATGAATATAGTGTGGATGGGGTATGGTCATATATAATACTGGGATGAATATAGTGTGGATGGGGTATGATCATATATAATACTAGGATGAATATAGTGTGGATGGGGTATGGTCATATATAATACTAGGATGAATATAGTGTGGATGGGGTATGGTCATATATAATACTAGGATGAATATAGTGTGGATGGGGTATGGTCATATATAATACTAGGATGAATATTGTGTGGATGGGGTATGGTCATATATAATACTAGGGTTAATATAGTGTAGATGGGGTATGGTCATATATAATACTGGGATGAATATTGTGTGGATGGGTATGATCATATATAATACTAGGATGAATATAGTGTGGATGGAGTATGGTCATATATAATACTAGGACGAATATAGTGTGGATGGGGTATGGTCATATATAATACTGGGATGAATATTGTGTGGATGGGGTATGGTCATATATAATACTGGGACGAATATAGTGTGGATGGGGTATGGTCATATATAATACTAGGATGAATATAGTGTGGATGGGGTATGGTCATATATAATACTAGGATGAATATAGTGTGGATGGGGTATGGTCATATATAATACTAGGATGAATATAGTGTGGATAGGGTATGGTCACATATAATACTAGGATGAATATAGTGTGGATGGGGTATGGTCATATATAATACTAGGATGAATAAAGTGTGGATGGGGTATGATCATATATATTACTAGGATGAATATAGTGTGGATGGGGTATGGTCATATTAAATACTGGGATGAATATAGTGTGGATGGGGTATGATCATATACAATACTGGGATGAATATAGTGTGGATGGGGTATGGTCATATAGTATACTAGGATGAATATAGTGTGGATGGGGTATGGTCATATAGAATACTAGGTTGAATATAGTGTGGATGGGGTATGATCATATACAATACTAGGATGAATGTAGTGTGGATGGGGTATGATCATATAGTATACTAGGATGAATGTAGTGTGGATGGGGTATGATCATATAGTATACTAGGATGAATATAGTGTGGATGGGGTATGATCATATAGTATACTAGGATGAATATAGTGTGGATGGGGTATGGTCATATATAATACTAGGATGAATATAGTGTGGATGGGGTATGGTCATATAGTATACTAGGATGAATATAGTGTGGATGGGGTATGATCATATACAATACTGGGATGAATATAGTGTGGATGGGGTATGGTCATATAGTATACTAGGATGAATATAGTGTGGATGGGGTATGATCATATACAATACTAGGATGAATATAGTGTGGATGGGGTATGATCATATACAATACTAGGATGAATATAGTGTGGATGGGGTATGGTCATATACAATACTAGGATGAATATAGTGTGGATGGGGTATGGTCATATACAATACTAGGATGATTATAGTGTGGATGGGGTATGATCATATATAATACTAGGATGAATATAGTGTGGATGGGGTATGGTCATATATAATACTAGGATGAATATAGTGTGGATGGGGTATGGTCATATATAATACTAGGATGAGTATAGTGTGGATGGGGTATGGTCATATATAATACTAGGATGAATATAGTGTGGATGGGGTATGGTCATATATAATACTAGGATGAATATAGTGTGGATGGGGTATGGTCATATATAATACTAGGATGAATATAGTGTGGATGGGGTAAGATCATATATAATACTAGGATGAATATAGTGTGGATGGGGTATAGTCATATATAATACTAGGATGAATATAGTGTGGATGGGGTATGGTCACATATAATACTAGGATGAATATAGTGTGGATGGGGTATGATCATATATAATACTAGGATGAATATAGTGTGGATGGGGTATGGTCACATATAATACTTGGATGAATATAGTGTGGATGGGGAATGGTCACATATAATACTAGGATGAATATAGTGTGGATGGGGTATGGTCACATATAATACTAGGATGAATATAGTGTGGATGGGGTATGGTCACATATAATACTAGGATGAATATAGTGTGGATGGGGTATGGTCACATATAATACTAGGATGAATATAGTGTGGATGGGGTATAGTCATATATAATACTAGGATGAATATAGTGTGGATGGGGTATGGTCACATATAATACTAGGATGAATATAGTGTGGATGGGGTATGGTCACATATAATACTAGGATGAATATAGTGTGGATGGGGTATGATCACATATAATACTAGGATGAATATAGTGTGGATGGGGTATGATCACATATAATACTAGGATGAATATAGTGTGGATGGGGTATGATCATATATAATACTAGGATGAATATAGTGTGGATGGGGTATGATCATATATAATACTAGGATGAATATTGTGTGGATGGGGTATGGTCATATATAATACTAGGGTTAATATAGTGTGTATGGGGTATGATCCTATATAATACTAGGATGAATATAGTGTGGATGGGGTATGATCATATACAATACTAGGATGAATATAGTGTGGATGGGGTATGATCATATATAATACTGGGATGAATATAGTGTGGATGGGGTATGATCATATATAATACTAGGATGAATATAGTGTGAATGGGGTATGATCACATATAATACTAGGATGAATATAGTGTGGATGGGGTATGGTCATATACAATACTAGGATGAATATAGTGTGGATGGCTATGATCATATATAATACTAGGATGAATATTGTGTGGATGGGGTATGATCATATATAATACTAGGATGAATATAGTGTGGATGGGGTATGATCATATACAATACTAGAATGAATATTGTGTGGATGGGGTATGATCATATATAATACTAGGGTTAATATAGTGTGGATGGGGTATGATCATATATAATACTAGGATGAATGTAGTGTAGATGGGGTATGATCATATATAATACTAGGATGAATATAGTGTGGATGGGGTATGATCATATATAATACTAGGATGAAAATTGTGTGGAGGGGGTATGATCATATATAATACTAGGATGAATATAGTGTGGATGGGGTATGATCATATATAATACTAGGATGAATATAGTGTGGATGGGGTATGATCATATATAATACTAGGATGAATATTGTGTGGATGGGGTATGATCATATATAATACTAGGATGAATATTGTGTGGATGGGGTATGATCATATGTAATACTAGGATGAATATAGTGTGGATGGGGTATGGCCATATATAATACTAGGATGAATATAGTGTGGATGGGGTATGGTCATATATAATACTGGGATGATTATAGTGTGGATGGGGTATGGTCATATAGTATACTAGGATGAATATAGTGTGGATGGGGTATGGTCATATATAATACTAGGATGAATATAGTGTGGATGGGGTATGATCATATATAATACTAGGATGAATATTGTGTGGATGGGGTATGATCATATATAATACTAGGATGAATATTGTGTGGATGGGGTATTGTCATGTATAATACTAGGGTTAATATAGTGTAGATGGGGTATGGTCATATATAATACTAGGATGAATATAGTGTGGATTAGGGTATGATCATATATAATACTAGGATGAATATAGTGTGGATGGGGTATGATCATATATAATACTAGGATGAATATTGTGTGGATGGGGTATGATCATATATAATACTAGGATGAATATTGTGTGGATGGGGTATGGTCATATATAATACTAGGGTTCATATAGTGTAGATGGGGTATGATCATATGTAATACTAGGATGAATATAGTGTGGATGGGGTATGGCCATATATAATACTAGGATGAATATAGTGTGGATGGGGTATGGCCATATATAATACTAGGATGAATATAGTGTGGATGGGGTATGGTCATATATAATACTAGGATGAATAAAGTGTGGATGAGGTATGGTCATATACAATACTAGGATGAATAAAGTGTGGATGAGGTATGGTCATATAGTATACTAGGGTGAATATAGTGTGGATGGGGTATGGTCATATATAATACTCGGATGAATATAGTGTGGATGGGGTATGATCATATATAATACAAGGATGAATATTGTGTGGATGGGGTATGATCATATATAATACTAGGATGAATATTGTGTGGATGGGGTATGGTCATATATAATACTAGGGTTAATATAGTGTAGATGGGGTATGATCATATAGTATACTAGGGTGAATATAGTGTGGATGGGGTATGGTCATATATAATACTAGGATGAATATAGTGTGGATGGGGTATGATCATATATAATACAAGGATGAATATTGTGTGGATGGGGTATGATCATATATAATACTAGGATGAATATTGTGTGGATGGGGTATGGTCATATATAATACTAGGATGAATATAGTGTGGATGGGGTATGATCATATATAATACAAGGATGAATATTGTGTGGATGGGGTATGATCATATATAATACTAGGATGAATATTGTGTGGATGGGGTATGGTCATATATAATACTAGGGTTAATATAGTGTAGATGGGGTATGATCATATGTAATACTAGGATGAATATAGTGTGGATGGGGTATGATCATATACAATACTAGGATGAATATAGTGTGGATGGGGTATGATCATATATAATACTGGGGTGAATATAGTGTGGATGGGGTATGATCATATATAATACTAGGATGAATATTGTGTGGATGGGGTATGATCATATATAATACTAGGATGAATATAGTGTGGATGGGGTATGATCATATATAATACTAGGATGAATATAGTGTGGATGGGGTATGATCATATATAATACTAGGATGAATATAGTGTGGATGGGGTATGATCATATACAATACTAGGATGAATATAGTGTAGATGGGGTATGATCACATGTAATACTAGGATAAATATAGTGTGGATGGTTTATGATCATATATAATACTCGGATTAATATAGTGTGGATGGGGTATGGTCATATAGTATAATACTAGGATGAATATAGTGTGTATGGGGTATGATCATATATAATACTAGGATGAATATAGTGTGGATGGGGTATGATCATATACAATACTAGGATGAATATTGTGTGGATGGGGTATGATCATATATAATACTAGGATGAATATAGTGTGGATGGGGTATGATCATATATAATACTAGGATGAATATAGTGTGGATGGGGTATGATCATATATAATACTAAGATGAATATTGTGTGGATGGGGTATGATCATATATAATACTAGGATGAATATTGTGTGGATGGGGTATGGTCATATATAATACTAGGATGAATATAGTGTGGATTAGGGTATGATCATATATAATACTAGGATGAATATAGTGTGGATGGGGTATAATCATATATAATACTAGGATGAATATTGTGTGGATGGGGTATTATCATATACAATACTAGGATGAATATAGTGTGGATGGGGTATGATCATATATAATACTGGGATGAATATAGTGTGGATGGGGTATGGTCATATAGTATACTAGGATGAATATAGTGTGGATGGGGTATGATCATATATAATACTAGGATGAATATTGTGTGGATGGGGTATGATCATATATAATACTAGGATGAATATTGTGTGGATGGGGTATGGTCATATATAATACTAGGGTTAATATAGTGAAGATGGGGTATGATCATATGTAATACTAGGATGAATATAGTGTGGATGGGGTATGATCACATACAATACTAGGATGAATATAGTGTGGATGGGGTATGGTCATATAGTATAATACTAGGATGAATATAGTGTGGATGGGGTATGATCATATACAATACTGGGATGAATATAGTGTGGATGGGGTATGATCATATATAATACTGGGATGAATATAGTGTGGATGGGGTATGATCATATATAATACTAGGATGAATATAGTGTGGATGGCTATGATCATATATAATACTAGGATGAATATTGTGTGGATGGGGTATGATCATATATAATACTAAGATGAATATAGTGTGGATGGGGTATGATCATATACAATACTAGGATGAATATTGTGTGGATGGGGTATGGTCATATATAATACTAGGGTTAATATAGTGTGGATGGGGTATGATCATATATAATACTAGGATGAATATAGTGTGGATGGGGTATGATCATATATTATACTAGGATGAATATGGTGTGGATAGGGTATGATCATATATAATACTAGGATGAATATTGTGTGGATGGGGTATGATCATATATAATACTAGGATGAATATAGTGTGGATGGGGTATGATCATATATAATACTAGGATGAATATTGTGTGGATGGGGTATGATCATATATAATACTAGGATGAATATTGTGTGGATGGGGTATGGTCATATATAATACTAGGGTTAATATAGTGTAGATGGGGTATGATCATATGTAATACTAGGATGAATATAGTGTGGATGGGGTATGATCATATACAATACTAGGATGAATATAGTGTAGATGGGGTATGATCATATGTAATACTAGGATAAATATAGTGTGGATGGGGTATGGTCATATATAATACTAGGATTAATATAGTGTGGATGGGGTATGGTCATATAGTATAATACTAGCATGAATATAGTGTGTATGGGGTATGATCATATATTATACTAGGATGAATATAGAGTGGATGGCTATGATCATATATAATACTAGGATAAATATTGTGTGGATGGGGTATGGTCATATACAATACTAGGATGAATATAGTGTGGATGGGGTATGATCATATATAATACTGGGATGAATATAGTGTGGATGGGGTATGGTCATATAGTATACTAGGATGAATATAGTGTGGATGGGGTATGGTCATATATAATACTAGGATGAATATAGTGTGGATGGGGTATGATCATATATAATACTAGGATGAATATTGTGTGGATGGAGTATGATCATATATAATACTAGGATGAATATTGTGTGGATGGGGTATGGTCATATATAATACTACGGTTAATATAGTGTAGATGGGGTATGATCATATGTAATACTAGGATGAATATAGTGTGGATGGGGTATGATCATATACAATACTAGGATGAATATAGTGTGGATGGGGTATGGTCATATAGTATAATACTAGGATGAATATAGTGTGGATGGGGTATGGTCATATAGTATAATACTAGGATGAATATAGTGTGGATGGGGTATGATCATATACAATACTAGGATGAATATAGTGTGGATGGGGTATGATCATATATAATACTGGGATGAATATAGTGTGGATGGGGTATGATCATATATAATACTAGGATGAATATAGTGTGGATGGCTATGATCATATATAATACTAGGATGAATATTGTGTGGATGGGGTATGATCATATATAATACTAGGATGAATATAGTGTGGATGGGGTATGATCATATACAATACTAGGATGAATATTGTGTGGATGGGGTATGGTCATATATAATACTAGGGTTAATATAGTGTGGATGGGGTATGATCATATATAATACTAGGATGAATATAGTGTGGATGGGGTATGATCATATATAATACTAGGATGAATATGGTGTGGATAGGGTATGATCATATATAATACTAGGATGAATATAGTGTGGATGGGGTATGATCATATATAATACTAGGATGAATATAGTGTGGATGGGGTATGATCATATATAATACTAGGATGAATATTGTGTGGATGGGGTATGATCATATATAATACTAGGATGAATATTGTGTGGATGGGGTATGGTCATATATAATACTAGGGTTAATATAGTTTAGATGGGGTATGATCATATGTAATACTAGGATGAATATAGTGTGGATGGGGTATGATCATATACAATACTAGGATGAATATAGTGTAGATGGGGTATGATCATATGTAATACTAGGATAAATATAGTGTGGATGGGGTATGATCATATATAATCAGGGCTTTCTTTCTGCCGGAACGCGGCGGTACTGCGTTCCGCCACCTTTTTCTTCTTGTCCCCGCTCACCGACTGCCTCTGCAGAGCTGACAAGCTATGCAGAGCAGCGAAAGTGACAGGTGCCGGACGCGGCTTGTTTATGTCATGCTTGCGCGTGCCCGGCACCTGTCACTGCCGCTGCTCACAGCCGGTGAGCGGGGACATGCACGCTTCACCCCCCCCCCTCTACCGCCAGCGTGTAAACATCGGGGGCGCGCGGCCACCCCCATAGGAAAGGTGTATCTTAGTACACCCGGCGGTGCGCGCTGACGTCATCACGCCCTCTGCTCGTCGATCCTACCATAGCGCGGATCGTCAGCATCAGGTAAGGAGCGGCGATACAATTTTTCTCGCTTTTCTTGCTAATGTGGGGGGGGGGGCAGTGTTACTCGCTATTCTTACTAATGTGGGGGGGGGGGCGGTGTTAATTCCATACATTTACTTTTATAGCCCCTCCCAAATTTTACTTGCATTCCTGTTCTCTAAAGGGGTGGTCCTAGGGTTTGATGGGGGCGTGGCCAGGTTTGGGTGGGGGAGTTCCACCACCTTTCCTCTGAGAAAAAAAGCCCTGTATATAATACTAGGATGAATATAGTGTGGATGGGGTATGATCATATATAATACTAGGATGAATATAGTGTGGATGGCTATGATCATATATAATACTAGGATGAATATTGTGTGGATGGGGTATGGTCATATATAATACTAGGATGAATATAGTGTGGATTAGGGTATGATCATATATAATACTAGGATGAATATAGTGTGGAAGGGGTATGATCATATATAACACTAGGATGAATTTTGTGTGGATGGGGTATGATCATATATAATACTGGGATGAATATAGTGTGGATGGGGTATGGTCATATAGTATACTAGGATGAATATAGTGTGGATGGGGTATGGTCATATATAATACTAGGATGAATATAGTGTGGATGGGGTATGATCATATATAATACTAGGATGAATATTGTGTGGATGGAGTATGATCATATATAATACTAGGATGAATATTGTGTGGATGGGGTATGGTCATATAGTATAATACTAGGATGAATATAGTGTGGATGGGGTATGATCATATACAATACTAGGATGAATATAGTGTGGATGGGGTATGATCATATATAATACTGGGATGAATATAGTGTGGATGGGGTATGATCATATATAATACTAGGATGAATATAGTGTGGATGGCTATGATCATATATAATACTAGGATGAATATTGTGTGGATGGGGTATGATCATATATAATACTAGGATGAATATAGTGTGGATGGGGTATGATCATATACAATACTAGGATGAATATTGTGTGGATGGGGTATGGTCATATATAATACTAGGGTTAATATAGTGTGGATGGGGTATGATCATATATAATACTAGGATGAATATAGTGTGGATGGGGTATGATCATATATAATACTAGGATGAATATGGTGTGGATAGGGTATGATCATATATAATACTAGGATGAATATAGTGTGGATGGGGTATGATCATATATAATACTAGGATGAATATAGTGTGGATGGGGTATGATCATATATAATACTAGGATGAATATTGTGTGGATGGGGTATGATCATATATAATACTAGGATGAATAAAGTGTGGATGGGGTATGGTCATATACAATACTAGGATGAATATAGTGTGGATGGGGTATGATCATATATAATACTGGGATGAATATAGTGTGGATGGGGTATGGTCATATAGTATACTAGGATGAATATAGTGTGGATGGGGTATGGTCATATATAATACTAGGATGAATATAGTGTGGATGGGGTATGATCATATATAATACTAGGATGAATATTGTGTGGATGGAGTATGATCATATATAATACTAGGATGAATATTGTGTGGATGGGGTATGGTCATATATAATACTACGGTTAATATAGTGTAGATGAGGTATGATCATATGTAATACTAGGATGAATATAGTGTGGATGGGGTATGATCATATACAATACTAGGATGAATATAGTGTGGATGGGGTATGGTCATATAGTATAATACTAGGATGAATATAGTGTGGATGGGGTATGATCATATACAATACTAGGATGAATATAGTGTGGATGGGGTATGATCATATATAATACTGGGATGAATATTGTGTGGATGGGGTATGATCATATATAATACTAGGATGAATATAGTGTGGATGGGGTATGATCATATACAATACTAGGATGAATATTGTGTGGATGGGGTATGGTCATATATAATACTAGGGTTAATATAGTGTGGATGGGGTATGATCATATATAATACTAGGATGAATATAGTGTGGATGGGGTATGATCATATATAATACTAGGATGAATATGGTGTGGATAGGGTATGATCATATATAATACTAGGATGAATATAGTGTGGATGGGGTATGATCATATATAATACTAGGATGAATATAGTGTGGATGGGGTATGATCATATATAATACTAGGATGAATATTGTGTGGATGGGGTATGGTCATATATAATACTAGGGTTAATATAGTGTAGATGGGGTATGATCATATGTAATACTAGGATGAATATAGTGTGGATGGGGTATGATCATATACAATACTAGGATGAATATATAGTGTAGATGGGGTATGATCATATGTAATACTAGGATAAATATAGTGTGGATGGGGTATGATCATATGTAATACTAGGATGAATATAGTGTGGATGGGGTATGATCATATATAATACTAGGATGAATATAGTGTGGATGGCTATGATCATATATAATACTAGGATGAATATTGTGTGGATGGGGTATGGTCATATATAATACTAGGATGAATATAGTGTGGAAGGGGTATGATCATATATAACACTAGGATGAATTTTGTGTGGATGGGGTATGATCATATATAATACTGGGATGAATATAGTGTGGATGGGGTATGGTCATATAGTATACTAGGATGAATATAGTGTGGATGGGGTATGGTCATATATAATACTAGGATGAATATAGTGTGGATGGGGTATGATCATATATAATACTAGGATGAATATTGTGTGGATGGAGTATGATCATATATAATACTAGGATGAATATTGTGTGGATGGGGTATGGTCATATACAGTTGCAAGAAAAAGTATGTGAACCCCTTGGGATTACGTGGAGTTTTGCATGAATTGGGCATAAAATGTGCTCTGAACGTCATCTAAGTCACAACCATAGAAGAACACAGTCTGCTGAACATAATACTACACAAATATTAGATGTTGCCATGGTTTAATTGCACATAATATGTAAACATTCACAGTGCAGGGAGGAAAAAGTATGTGAACCTTTGGACTTAATAACAGTTTGACCCTCCTTTGGCAGCAATAACCTCAACCAAACGTTTCCTGTTGTTGCAGATCAGACCTGCACAACGATCTGGAGTCATTTTGGACCACTCCTCTTCACAAAACTGTTTCAGTGTAGCAATATTCTTGGTATGTCTGGTGTGAATCGCTCTCTTAAGGTCATGCCACAGCATTTCAATCGGGTTGAGGTCAGGACTCTGACTGGGCCACTCCAGAAGGCGTATTCTCTGCTGTTTCAGCCACTGTTTTGTTGAATTACTTGTATGCTTTGGGTCATTGTCCTGTTGCATCACCCATCCTCTGCGGAGCTTCAGTTGGCAGACAGATGGTCGTACGTTTTCCTGCAAAATGTCTTGATAAACTCTGGAATTCATTTTCCCATTAATGACAACAATCCGTCCAGGCCCTGAGGCAGCAAAGCAGCCCCAAACCATGATGCTCCCTCCGGCATGTTTTACAGTGGGGATGAGGTTTTGATGTTGGTGTGCTGTGCCTTTTTTTTCCACACATAGTGTTGTGTGTTCTTCCCAAACAACTCAATCTTGGTTTCATCTGTCCACAGTGTATTTTGCCAGTAGTGCTGTGGAACATCCAGGTGCTCTTTTGCAAACTTCAAACGTGCTATAATATTCCTTTTGGACAGCAATGGCTTCCTCCGTGGTGTCCTCCCATGTACTCCATTCTTGTTTAATGTTTTCCTTATTGTAGATGTGTCAACAAAAATGTTAGCATGTGCCAGAGATTTCTGTAGGTCTTTAGCTGACACTCTGGGATTCTTCTTTACCTCATGCAGCATTCTGCGCTGTGCTCTTGCAGTCATTTTTACAGGACGACCACACCTAGGGAGAGTAGCAACAGTGCTAAACTTTCTCCATTTGTAGACAGTCTGTCTTACTGTGGACACATGAACATCAAGGCTTTTGGAGATACTTTTGTAACCCTTTCCAGCTTCATGCAAGTCAACAATTATTGATCGTAGGTCTTCTGAGAGCTCTTTTCTGCGAGGCATGGCTCACATCAGACAGTACTTCTTGAAACCAGTAAACCCAAAGCAGGTGTGTGTTTTTTAAGGGCAGGACAGCTGTCAGCAACACATCCAATATCATCACACTGATTGGAGTCAAGGTTGGCTCACTCCTGGCTCTAAATAGCTCTGGGAGAAGTCATTAAGCTAGGGGTTCACATACTTTTTCCTCCCTGCACTGTGAATGTTTACATGTTATGTGCAATTAAACCATGGCAACATCTAATGTTTGTGTAGTATTATGTTCAGCAGACTGTGTTCTTCTATGGTTGTGACTTAGATGACGTTCAGAGCACATTTTATGCCCAATTCATGCAAAACTCCACGTAATCCCAAGGGGTTCACATACTTTTTCTTGCAACTGTATAATACTACGGTTAATATAGTGTAGATGGGGTATGATCATATGTAATACTAGGATGAATATAGTGTGGATGGGGTATGATCATATACAATACTAGGATGAATATAGTGTGGATGGGGTATGATCATATATAATACTGGGATGAATATAGTGTGGATGGGGTATGATCATATATAATACTAGGATGAATATAGTGTGGATGGCTATGATCATATATAATACTAGGATGAATATTGTGTGGATGGGGTATGATCATATATAATACTAGGATGAATATAGTGTGGATGGGGTATGATCATATACAATACTAGGATGAATATTGTGTGGATGGGGTATGGTCATATATAATACTAGGGTTAATATAGTGTGGATGGGGTATGATCATATATAATACTAGGATGAATATAGTGTGGATGGGGTATGATCATATATAATACTAGGATGAATATGGTGTGGATAGGGTATGATCATATATAATACTAGGATGAATATAGTGTGGATGGGGTATGATCATATATAATACTAGGATGAATATAGTGTGGATGGGGTATGATCATATATAATACTAGGATGAATATTGTGTGGATGGGGTATGATCATATATAATACTAGGATGAATATTGTGTGGATGGGGTATGGTCATATATAATACTAGGGTTAATATAGTGTAGATGGGGTATGATCATATGTAATACTAGGATGAATATAGTGTGGATGGGGTATGATCATATACAATACTAGGATGAATATAGTGTAGATGGGGTATGATCATATGTAATACTAGGATAAATATAGTGTGGATGGGGTATGATCATATATAATACTAGGATGAATATAGTGTGGATGGGGTATGATCATATATAATACTAGGATGAATATAGTGTGGATGGCTATGATCATATATAATACTAGGATGAATATTGTGTGGATGGGGTATGGTCATATATAATTCTAGGATGAATATAGTGTGGATTAGGGTATGATCATATATAATACTAGGATGAATATAGTGTGGATGGGGTATGATCATATATAACACTAGGATGAATTTTGTGTGGATGGGGTATGATCATATATAATACTAGGATGAATATTGTGTGGATGGGGTATGGTCATATATAATACTAGGGTTCATATAGTGTAGATGGGGTATGATCATATGTAATACTAGGATGAATATAGTGTGGATGGGGTATGGCCATATATAATACTAGGATGAATATAGTGTGGATGGGGTATGGTCATATATAATACTAGGATGAATATAGTGTGGATGGGGTATGGTCATATATAATACTAGGATGAATAAAGTGTGGATGGGGTATGGTCATATACAATACTAGGATGAATATAGTTTGGATGGGGTATGATCATATATAATACTGGGATGAATATAGTGTGGATGGGGTATGGTCATATAGTATACTAGGGTGAATATAGTGTGGATGGGGTATGGTTATATATAATACTAGGATGAATATAGTGTGGATGGGGTATGATCATATATAATACTAGGATGAATATTGTGTGGATGTGGTATGATCATATATAATACTAGGATGAATATTGTGTGGATGGGGTATGGTCATATATAATACTAGGGTTAATATAGTTTAGATGGGGTAAGATCATATGTAATACTAGGATGAATATAGTGTGGATGGGGTATGATCATATACAATACTAGGATGAATATAGTGTGGATGGGGTATGATCATATATAATACTGGGATGAATATAGTGTGGATGGGGTATGATCATATATAATACTTGGATGAATATAGTGTGGATAGGGTATGATCATATATAATACTAGGATGAATATAGTGTGGATGGGGTATGATCATATATAATACTAGGATGAATATTGTGTGGATGGGGTATGATCATATATAATACTAGGGTTAATATAGTGTAGATGGGGTATGATCATATGTAATACTAGGATGAATATAGTGTGGATGGGGTATGGTCATATACAATACTAGGATGAATATAGTGTGGATGGGGTATGGTCATATAGTATAATACTAGGATGAATATAGTGTGGATGGGGTATGGTCATATATAATACTAGGATGAATATAGTGTAGATGGGGTATGATCATATATAATACTAGGATGAATATAGTGTGGATGGCTATGATCATATATAATACTAGGATGAATATTGTGTGGATGGGGTATGGTCATATATAATACTAGGATGAATATAGTGTGGATTAGGGTATGATCATATATAATATTAGGATGAATATAGTGTGGATGGGGTATGATCATATATAATACTAGGATGAATTTTGTGTGGATGGGGTATGATCATATATAATACTAGGATGAATATTGTGTGGATGGGGTATGGTCATATATAATACTAGGGTTCATATAGTGTAGATGGGGTATGATCATATGTAATACTAGGATGAATATAGTGTGGATGGGGTATGGCCATATATAATACTAGGATGAATATTGTGTGGATGGGGTATGGTCATATATAATACTAGGGTTAATATAGTGTGGATGGGGTATGATCATATATAATACTAGGATGAATATAGTGTGGATGGGGTATGATCATATATAATACTAGGATGAATATAGTGTGGATGGGGTATGATCATATATAATACTAGGATGAATATTGTGTGGATGGGGTATGATCATATATAATACTAGGATGAATATTGTGTGGATGGGGTATGGTCATATATAATACTAGGGTTAATATAGTGTAGATGGGGTATGATCATATGTAATACTAGGATGAATATAGTGTGGATGGGGTATGATCATATACAATACTAGGATGAATATAGTGTAGATGGGGTATGATCATATATAATACTAGGATGAATATAGTGTGGATGGGGTATGGTCATATAGTATAATACTAGCATGAATATAGTGTGGATGGCTATGATCATATATAATACTAGGATGAATATAGTGTGGATGGCTATGATCATATATAATACTAGGATGAATATTGTGTGGATGGGGTATGGTCATATATAATACTAGGATGACTATAGTGTGGATTAGGGTATGATCATATATAATACTAGGATGAATATAGTGTGGATGGGGTATGATCATATATAATACTAGGATGAATTTTGTGTGGATGGGGTATGATCATATATAATACTAGGATGAAATTTGTGTGGATGGGGTATGGTCATATATAATACTAGGGTTCATATAGTGTAGATGGGGTATGATCATATGTAATACTAGGATGAATATAGTGTGGATGGGGTATGGTCATATATAATACTAGGATGAATATAGTGTGGATGGGGTATGGTCATATATAATACTAGGATGAATAAAGTGTGGATGGGGTATGGTCATATACAATACTAGGATGAATATAGTTTGGATGGGGTATGATCATATATAATACTGGGATGAATATAGTGTGGATGGGGTATTGTCATATAGTATACTAGGGTGAATATAGTGTGGATGGGGTATGGTCATATATAATACTAGGATGAATATAGTGTGGATGGGGTATGATCATATATAATACTAGGATGAATATTGTGTGGATGTGGTATGATCATATCTAATACTAGGATGAATATTGTGTGGATGGGGTATGGTCATATATAATACTAGGGTTAATATAGTTTAGATGGGGTAAGATCATATGTAATACTAGGATGAATATAGTGTGGATGGGGTATGATCATATACAATACTAGGATGAATATAGTGTGGATGGGGTATGATCATATATAATACTGGGATGAATATAGTGTGGATGGGGTATGATCATATATAATACTTGGATGAATATAGTGTGGATAGGGTATGATCATATATAATACTAGGATGAATATTGTGTGGATGGGGTATGATCATATATAATACTAGGATGAATATAGTGTGGATGGGGTATGATCATATATAATACTAGGATGAATATTGTGTGGATGGGGTATGATCATATATAATACTAGGGTTAATATAGTGTAGATGGGGTATGATCATATGTAATACTAGGATGAATATAGTGTGGATGGGGTATGATCATATACAATACTAGGATGAATATAGTGTGGATGGGGTATGATCATATATAATACTAGGATGAATATAGTGTGGATGGGGTATGGTCATATAGTATAATACTAGGATGAATATAGTGTGGATGGGGTATGGTCATATATAATACTAGGATGAATATAGTGTAGATGGGGTATGATCATATATAATACTAGGATGAATATAGTGTGGATGGGGTATGGTCATATATAATACTAGGATGAATATAGTGTGGATGGGGTATGATCATATATAATACTAGGATGAATATAGTGTGGATTAGGGTATGATCTTATATAATACTAGGATGAATATAGTGTGGATGGGGTATGATCATATATAATACTAGGATGAATTTTGTGTGGATGGGGTATGATCATATATAATACTAGGATGAATATTGTGTGGATGGGGTATGGTCATATATAATACTTGGGTTCATATAGTGTGGATGGGGTATGACCATATATAATACTAGGATGAATATTGTGTGGATGGGGTATGGTCATATATAATACTAGGGTTAATATAGTGTGGATGGGGTATGATCATATATAATACTAGGATGAATATAGTGTGGATGGGGTATGATCATATATAATACTAGGATGAATATAGTGTGGATGGGGTATGATCATATATAATACTAGGATGAATATTGTGTGGATGGGGTATGATCATATATAATACTAGGATGAATATTTTGTGGATGGGGTATGGTCATATATAATACTAGGGTTAATATAGTGTAGATGGGGTATGGTCATATATAATACTAGGATGAATATAGTGTGGATGGGGTATGATCATATACAATACTAGGATGAATATAGTGTAGATGGGGTATGATCATATGTAATACTAGGATAAATATAGTGTGGATGGGGTATCATCATATATAATACTAGGATGAATATAGTGTGGATGGGGTATGGTCATATAGTATAATACTAGCATGAATATAGTGTGGATGGCTATGATCATATATAATACTAGGATGAATATAGTGTGGATGGCTATGATCATATATAATACTAGGATGAATATTGTGTGGATGGGGTATGGTCATATATAATACTAGGATGACTATAGTGTGGATTAGGGTATGATCATATATAATACTAGGATGAATATAGTGTGGATGGAGTATGATCATATATAATACTAGGATGAATTTTGTGTGGATGGGGTATGATCATATATAATACTAGGATGAATATTGTGTGGATGGGGTATGGTCATATATAATACTAGGGTTCATATAGTGTAGATGGGGTATGATCATATGTAATACTAGGATGAATATAGTGTGGATGGGGTATGGCCATATATAATACTTGGATGAATATAGTGTGGATGGGGTATGGTCATATATAATACTAGGATGAATATAGTGTGGATGGGGTATGGTCATATATAATACTAGGATGAATAAAGTGTGGATGGGGTATGGTCATATACAATACTAGGATGAATATAGTTTGGATGGGGTATGATCATATATAATACTGGGATGAATATAGTGTGGATGGGGTATGGTCATATATAATACTAGGATGAATATAGTGTGGATGGGGTATGATCATTCATAATACTAGGATGAATATTGTGTGGATGTGGTATGATCATATATAATACTAGGATGAATATTGTGTGGATGGGGTATGGTCATATATAATACTAGGGTTAATATAGTTTAGATGGGGTAAGATCATATGTAATACTAGGATGAATATAGTGTGGATGGGGTATGATCATATATAATACTAGGATGAATATAGTGTGGATGGGGTATGATCATATACAATACTAGGATGAATATAGTGTGGATGGGGTATGATCATATATAATACTGGGATGAATATAGTGTGGATGGGGTATGATCATATATAATACTTGGATGAATATAGTGTGGATGGGGTATGATCATATATAATACTAGGATGAATATTGTGTGGATGGGATATGATCATATATAATACTAGGATGAATATAGTGTGGATGGGGTATGATCATATATAATACTAGGATGAATATTGTGTGGATGGCGTATGATCATATATAATACTAGGATGAATTTTGTGTGGATGGGGTATGATCATATATAATACTAGGATGAATATTGTGTGGATGGGGTATGGTCATATATAATACTAGGGTTCATATAGTGTAGATGGGGTATGATCATATGTAATACTAGGATGAATATAGTGTGGATGGGGTATGGCCATATATAATACTAGGATGAATATAGTGTGGATGGGGTATGGTCATATACAATACTAGGATGAATATAGTGTGGATGGGGTATGATCATATATAATACTGGGATGAATATAGTGTGGATGGGTTATGGTCATATATAATACTAGGATGAATATAGTGTGGATGGGGTATGATCATATATAATACTAGGATGAATATTGTGTGGATGTGGTATGATCATATATAATACTAGGATGAATATTGTGTGGATGGGGTATGGTCATATATAATACTAGGGTTAATATAGTTTAGATGGGGTATGATCATATGTAATACTAGGATGAATATTGTGTGGAGGGGGTATGATTATATATAATACTGGGATGAATATAGTGTGGATGGGGTATGATCATATATAATACTAGGATGAATATAGTGTGGATGGCTATGATCATATATAATACTAGGATGAATATAGTGTGGATGGGGTATGATCATATATAATACTAGGATGAATATAGTGTGGATGGGGTATGATCATATACAATACTAGGATGAATATTGTGTGGATGGGGTATGATCATATATAATACTAGGATGAATATAGTGTGGATGGGGTATGATCATATACAATACTAGGATGAATATTGTGTGGATGGGGTATGGTCATATATAATACTAGGGTTAATATAGTGTGGATGGGGTATGATCATATATAATACTAGGATGAATATAGTGTGGATGGGGTATGATCATATATAATACTAGGATGAATATTGTGTGGATGGGGTATGATCATATATATTACTAGGATGAATATAGTGTGGATGGGGTATGATCATATATAATACTAGGATGAATATTGTGTAGATGGGGTATGATCATATATAATACTAGGATGAATATTGTGTAGATGGGGTATGATCATATGTAATACTAGGATGAATATAGTGTGGATGGGGTATGATCATATACAATACTAGGATGAATATAGTGTGGATGGGGTATGATCATATACAATACTAGCATGAATATAGTGTAGATGGGCTATGATCATATGTAATACTAGGATAAATATAGTGTGGATGGGGTATGATCATATATAATACTAGGATGAATATAGTGTGGATGGGGTATGGTCATATAGTATAATACTAGGATGAATATAGTGTGTATGGGGTATGATCATATATAATACTAGGATGAATATAGTGTGGATGGGGTATTATCATATACAATACTAGGATGAATATTGTGTGGATGGGGTATGATCATATATAATACTAGGGTTAATATAGTGTGGATGGGGTATGATCATATATAATACTAGGATGAATATAGTGTGGATGGGGTATGGTTATATATAATACTAGGATGAATATTGTGTGGATGGGGTATGATCATATATAATACTAGGATGAATATTGTGTGGATGGGGTATGGTCATATATAATACTAGGGTTAATATAGTGTAGATGGGGTATGATCATATGTAATACTAGGATGAATATAGTGTGGATGGGGTATGGCCATATATAATACTAGGATGAATATAGTGTGGATGGGGTATGGTCATATATAATACTAGGATGAATATAGTGTGGATGGGGTATGGTCATATATAATACTAGGATGAATAAAGTGTGGATGGGGTATGGTCATATTCAATACTAGGATGAATATAGTGTGGATGGGGTATGATCATATATAATACTGGGATGAATATAGTGTGGATGGGGTATGGTCATATAGTATACTAGGATGAATATAGTGTGGATGGGGTATGGTCATATAGTATACTAGGATGAATATAGTGTGGATGGGGTATGGTCATATATAATACTAGGATGAATATAGTGTGGATGGGGTATGATCATATATAATACTAGGATGAATATTGTGTGGATGGGGTATGATCATATATAATACTAGGATGAATATTTTGTGGATGGGGTATGGTCATATATAATACTAGGGTTAATATAGTGTAGATGGGGTATGGTCATATATAATACTAGGATGAATATAGTGTGGATGGGGTATGATCATATGTAATACTAGGATGAATATAGTGTGGATGGGGTATGGTCATATAGTATAATACTAGGATGAATATAGTGTGGATGGGGTATGGTCATATATAATACTAGGATGAATATAGTGTGGATGGGGTATGATCATATATAATACTGGGATGAATATAGTGTGGATGGCGTATGATCATATATAATACTGGGATGAATATAGCGTGGATGGGGTATGATCATATATAATACTAGGATGAATATTGTGTGGATGGGGTATGATCATATATAATACTAGGATGAATATAGTGTGGATGGCTATGATCATATATAATACTAGGATGAATATAGTGTGGATGGGATATGATCATATACAATACTAGGATGAATATTGTGTGGATGGGGTATGGTCATATATAATACTAGGGTTAATATAGTGTGGATGGGGTATGATCATATATAATACTAGGATGAATATAGTGTGGATGGGGTATGGTCATATATAATACTAGGATGAATATTGTGTGGATGGGGTATGATCATATATAATACTAGGATGAATATAGTGTGGATGGGCTATGGTCATATATAATACTAGGGTTAATATAGTGTAGATGGGGTATGATCATATGTAATACTAGGATAAATATAGTGTGGATGGGGTATGATCATATATAATACTAGGATGAATATAGTGTGGATGGGGTATGATCATATATAATACTAGGATGAATATTGTGTGTATGGGGTATGATCATATATAATACTAGGATGAATATTGTGTGGATGGGCTATGGTCATATATAATACTAGGGTTAATATAGTGTAGATGGGGTATGATCATATGTAATACTAGGATAAATATAGTGTGGATGGGGTATGATCATATATAATACTAGGATGAATATAGTGTGGATGGAGTATGGTCATATAGTATAATACTAGGATGAATATAGTGTGGATGGGGTATGGTCATATATAATACTAGGATGAATATAGTGTGGATGGGGTATGGTCATATATAATACTTGGATGAATATAGTGTGTATGGGGTATGATCATATATAATACTAGGATGAATATAGTGTGGATGGGGTATGATCATATATAATACTAGGATGAATATTGTGTGGATGGGGTATGATCATATACAATACTAGGATGAATATTGTGTGGATGGGGTATGGTCATATATAATACTAGGATGAATATAGTATGGATTAGGGTATGATCATATATAATACTAGGATGAATATAGTGTGGATGGGGTATGATCATATATAATATTAGGATGAATATTGTGTGGATGGGGTATGATCATATATAATACTAGGATGAATATTGTGTGGATGGGATATGGTCATATATAATACTAGGATGAATATAGTGTGGATGGGGTATGATCATATGTAATACTAGGATGAATATAGTGTGGATGGGGTATGGCCATATATAATACTAGGATGAATATAGTGTGGATGGGGTACGGTCATATATAATACTAGGATGAATATAGTGTGGATGGGGTACGGTCATATATAATACTAGGATGAATAAAGTGTGGATGGGGTATGGTCATATATAATACTAGGATGAATAAAGTGTGGATGGGGTATGGTCATATACAATACTAGGATGAATATAGAGTGGATGGGGTATGATCATATATAATACTGGGATGAATATAGTGTGGATGGGGTATGGTCATATAGTATACTAGGATGAATATAGTGTGGATGGGGTATGGTCATATATAATACTAGGATGAATATAGTGTGGATGGGGTATGATCATATATAATACTAGGATGAATATTGTGTGGATGGGGTATGATCATGTATAATACTAGGATGAATATTGTGTGGATGGGGTATGGTCATATATAATACTAGGGTTAATATAGTGTAGATGGGGTATGATCATATGTAATACTAGGATGAATATAGTGTGGATGGGGTATGATCGTATACAATACTAGGATGAATATAGTGTGGATGGGGTATGATCATATATAATACTAGGATGAATATAGTGTGTATGGGGTATGATCATATATAATACTAGGATGAATATTGTGTGGATGGGGTATGATCATATATAATACTAGGATGAATATTGTGTGGATGGGATATGGTCATATATAATACTAGGATGAATATAGTGTGGATGGGGTATGATCATATGTAATACTAGGATGAATATAGTGTGGATGGGGTATGGCCATATATAATACTAGGATGAATATAGTGTGGATGGGGTATGGTCATATATAATACTAGGATGAATAAAGTGTGGATGGGGTATGGTCATATACAATACTAGGATGAATATAGTGTGGATGGGGTATGATCATATATAATACTGGGATGAATATAGTGTGGATGGGGTATGGTCATATAGTATACTAGGATGAATATAGTGTGGATGGGGTATGGTCATATATAATACTAGGATGAATATAGTGTGGATGGGGTATGATCATATATAATACTAGGATGAATATTGTGTGGATGGGGTATGATCATATATAATACTAGGATGAATATTGTGTGGATGGGGTATGGTCATATATAATACTAGGGTTAATATAGTGTAGATGGGGTATGATCATATGTAATACTTGGATGAATATAGTGTGGATGGGGTATGATCGTATACAATACTAGGATGAATATAGTGTGGATGGGGTATGATCATATAGTATAATACTAGGATGAATATAGTGTGGATGGGGTATGATCATATACAATACTAGGATGAATATAGTGTGGATGGGGTATGATCATATATAATACTAGGATGAATATAGTGTGGATGGGGTATGATCATATATAATACTAGGATGAATATTGTGTGGATGGGGTATGGTCATATATATTATAGGATGAATATTGTGTGGATGGGGTATGAGCATATTACTAGTATATATACAAGGGTTGATTTAGTAAAGGCAAATAGACTGTGCAAGTGCTCTACAAAGACATTTGCTTTAAAGCTTAGTATTTGAGCTGAAGCAAAGAATACTAAAAAAACAGCATTTTGCTTTTACATGATTAGATGATGGAAGTCAGCAGAGCTTCAGTTCCGTTACCAAGCTCCGAAGCAAATGCCCTTGCAGAGTGCAACTGCATTTGCAAAGTGCACAGTCTATTTGCCTTTAGGAAATCAACCCCAATCAAAGTGTATCAAAACCCAAAAATGGAAAATGTAATATTTTGCAGATTGTGGGTCCTTAGATGTGGTAGGTGCACTTGTTTTTCCCTTTTCAGGCTTCATTTAATTTATTTTCACCTCTTCATTCTGCTAACGATGCATTTGTTGACCTAGAGTGGCTATGCTCACACCTTCACCTTATCTAGATTAGGGAACCATGGTTGTCACCCTAGGTTGGACTACAAATATAAAAACCCAAACTGCACTATTACCACTATAAACAAGAAACAACCATGAGTTAAAATGGCCAGTTTACACTGTGCTGAGTTCATGTGCGTTACAGTGCACATTAATCACTTGCCCTCAAGAGGAATTACCCCCCTTCCTGATCAGGCTATTTTTTGTGATACGGCTCTGCATTACTTTAACTGCCAATTGTGAGGTCATGCAACGCTTTACGTAAATGAAATGTATGTTCTTTTTCCCCCAAAAATAGAGCTTTCTTTCGGTGGAATTTGATTACCTGTGCGTTGTTACCTGTGCATTATTACCTGTGCGCTATAAAAAAAAAAAAACGACTATTTTGAAAAATAAACAATATAAACAATATTTTTGACTTTTTGCTAATAAACATATTCAGTTAAAAAAATTAAAAATCAAATTTCTTCATAAATGTAGGTGAAAATGTATTCTGCTACATGTCTTTGCTAAAGAAAATTCCAATACGTTTAAATTTACGTGCAAGTTATAGCGTCTACAAATGGTGGTATATATACTGAAATTTTTATTTTGTTTATACTAGTAATGGCGGCGATCGGCAACTTATAGCGCGACTGCGGTGGGCATTCTGACACTGGGTGGGAACTGACTGACTGCCACTGACATCCCAAATAATAAATAGCACTGACACTGAACTAATGACACTGGGTAGGAAGGGGTTAACATCTGTAGCAATCAAAGGGTTAACTGTGTGCTGTGCTGTGTTTTACATCATTTGCTGTGTGTGTTTTTACAAGGGATACATGCTGCTGGGTATTTCTCTGCTGTGCATGTCCTTGCTGGCAGGGGAGAGACCTGTGTTGTTTACATACAGGTCTTTCCCCTGTCAGTTTTTCCTGGCAATCGCCAGGTGCCGGCGGGCAATCTCTGGCCGGGACTCGGGGATTGACATCCGTAGCTGCCAATGGAGGCACACACACACCCCCTACCCTGAAATGCAAATCACACACACACACATATATATATATATATATATATATATATTGTGACAGGATGAACGGCGAGGTGATAGAGGGACGCTATGTGTCACCTCGTATATGCTCATACCTGACCGTTTAGGTGGAGTCCACTCCGGGTTTTCGGGGCCACAGTTAAGCAGGTGGGTCCGGACCAGAGTTTGGGCTCCACTGATGACCACCAACAGGTGGTATAAATAGGGCAGGGCTGGAGCAAGGAGTTGCTCGTGGCCTGGGACTCAGAGAGGTGTTCTGAGAGAGCTGTGTGTGTACTATACCTACAAGAAAAGGTTTGCTTTTGTTTTATTTCGGTGACAGGGAGAAGCCCTTCACCTCTGAGAGAGGAAACGCCTTTTGTTTAGTTAGTGCCTGGATGGCAAGGGTTTATTTTCATGTTTTGTTTATTTTCTGCAAACCTTTTAAATAAAGCTGACAACCAGTCAGATTTTGATGAAAGCCTGCTGTGCGGTCTACCTTTGTCCCAGGGAAGGAGATCCCCCACCTGAGCTAACCCCACATATGGTGGAGGATGCGGGCAACTTCCTGAGCAAGTGGGAAGATGGAGGAAGTTATAAGAGCCTTGCTGCAGGCCAACGCAGCACAACGGGAGACGAATCGCCAGTTGGCGGAAGCCCAACAGGCACAACATGAAGCCCAACAGGCACAACATGAAGCCCAACAAGCAGACCGAGAGCTCCTTAAGCAGGTGGCCCAACACCTATTGGAATTAAAGAAGGAATCTGCAGATCCGCTGCCAGTGGAGCAGAAAATGGCGCGGGCCAGCTATGTTTTGCAGAAGATGACACCTGCGGATGATGTGGAGGCCTACCTCACAACGTTTGAAAGGGTTGCTGTTCGGGAAGGATGGAAAAAGGAGCAATGGGCAGGACTGCTTGCACCATTTTTGACAGGGGAATCCCAAAAAGCCTATTATCATCTGGAACCAGGGGATGCCCAGGACTATGAGAAACTGAAGGCTGAGGTCCTTGCACGCCTGGGCGTCACCATTGCAGTCCGGGCTCAGCGGGTGCATCAGTGGCATTACAGGGCTGACAAACCACCCAGATCTCAGATGTTTGATTTGATACATCTCTCCAAAAAGTGGCTCCAGCCAGAGGTATTGTCAGGCCCTCAGATTGTGGAGCGTGTGGTCATGGACCAATATTTGCGTGCACTCCCTGCCACTTTGAGGAAGTGGGTCGGCCGTGGAGACCCTAAATCTGCAAACGAGCTGGTGGACCTGGTGGAGAGATATGCAGCCTCTGAGGATTTTTTCCATTCACCTGGGCCGTACCCCAATGTCACTAGAGGTGGAAAACTATCCGGAAGATCCGGTAAGACTGTTCCATGGGCAAAAGGCTCAGGAAAAAACGATAAGACTATTGTGTCAGATAATGAGACTGTAGGCTTAGGACCTAGAGACTGGCCAAATAGGTCAGGAAGGTCCCCAAAGCCATTTAGAGGTCTAAGTACTGAACATATAATATGTTATCGCTGCCATGCGTTAGGTCATATTGCTGCAAGCTGTCCTTTAGATGATGAAGGTACGCTGTTCTTCTGAACAATGTCTGGAACGATACATTTTCCTCAGAATTTAAGAGAGAAATGCACTGTAACCAGCATGTACAACATTTGCTGCCTTCCTTCCTTAAATAAGGGCAATAATTGCCACCTGTTTTTCAAAGAATGAATGACCTCATTAACTCCACACTGCTATTATTTTCAACATGCCCCTTTCAATTAGTGATTGAATTACACAGAATCAGCAGTATGCATGTCATGACTGTTGGGTCTGTTGGATTTCTATTACTCTACTACACCTGCTAGTAAATTATGTGCCATGTAGAAATATCATTTCTACCAAAAACAGTGATTGATCAGGTTAGTGATGTCTGCTATTATTTTGAACACAACTGCTTGTATTCCAAAATCTTAGGGATACAGTTATAATGAGGTAAGTCCTGTGTTATTTCTTACCCCCTGACCTAAGCCAAATACAAATGCTCATAACATTAAATGACCAAACTTTTATCTATATTTTATCGTTTTATAGATGACCCCTGCCCCAACCTAACAACTGTATGTTTAGTCTCTCCATCAGCCTATCCCCCACAGTTATTACCTTTGGTATCTCTTGACCCTCCCTCTTAGATTGTAAGCTCTAATGAGCAGGACCCTCTGATTCCTACTGCACTAAATTATTATATATATTGTAATTGTACTGTCTGCCCATATGTTGCAAAGCACTGCGTAAACTGTTGGCGCTATATACACTCACCAGCCACTTTATTAGGTATACCTTGCTAGTGTCAATAAAACATTCCCCACATCATTACACCACCACCACCAGCCTGAACCATTTATACAAGGCAGGATGGATCCATGCTTTCATGTTGTTTACACCAAATTCTAACCCTACCATCTGAATGTCACAACAACTAGTCTGCCCATTCTCCTCTGACATCAACATCTGGCATTTTTATCCACACAACTGCTCACTTGATATTTTCTCTTTTTTTGGATCATTCTCTGTAAACTCTAGAGATGGTTGTGCATAAAAATTCCAGTAGATCAGCAGTTTTTGAAATACTCAGACCACCCTGTCTGACACCAACAACCATGCCACGTTCAAAGCCACTTAAATCCCCTTTCTTCCCCATTCTGATGCTTGGTTTGAACTTCAGCAAGTCGTCTTCACCACCTCTTCATTCCTAAATGCATTGAGTTGCTGCCATGTGACTGGCTGATTAGCAATTTGTTTTACCAAACAATTGAACAGGTGTACCTAATAAAGTGGACAATGAGTGTAAATCCTGTATAATAATAATAATAATCTGATTGCATCCACACTAGGGAGAGACAAACTCCAATCCAGTACACACAATGCTGCTATTCTTATTACAATCATATAATACATGTGAATATTCCTTCAGGTATGTGTGTATCAGCTGCTCTTATCATCATTCGAACACACACCGTACTTGCCCTATAATCAGCATATTGTCTCTACTAAATCTTTTATCTTGAGTCTATGAGGAATGAGGATGGGACCTATGTTATTGGACATACATAAGGCCTCACTTCATACAGACTTCATAACTTTTTTAGTAGTCTCCTGTCCAGTCAAACATACTGTATGTATTACCAGAGAGATGATAAGGAGCTTGTATATCTAGATTTTCTAATTAACAGGATACTTGCACACATGCCTTACTGTATGTGTATGGTAAGGTCTGTTGGTTTAGAAAACACAATGGCTTGAGGCACCAAATGTAAAACTGAACAATTCTAGTAATGGGGGAATCACTATACAAATTAGGTCAACTAATTTTTTTTAAATTAAATATATTTATGCAGAAATTCTATGTAAGTCGTACAGTTTACGATTTGCATATTACCTGTACTGTGTGATTTTACACAGATTGGACAAGTTTCCATGAATATATTTAGGGTTCATACAAAACGTGTGATTCATGTGATGTGCAAATTATTACTAAACATTATTACTTTTTATAATATCACTCAGCATTAAACGGTAGTTAGCCTTGAAGGAGTCATTTGGGGTATATGAAAAAAAACAAACCTTTACACTCACCTGTATGTTGCAGCATCGCTGTGATGCTGCATCTGTCCCATGTCAGCTTTGAGGCTGGGTTCACACATATGTGGTGCGGTATATCGCATGTTATTCGCACAGGAACCGCACTGCATTTCTGTACAAATCACATGCGAATTGTGTGCGGTGCAATTGGAGCCATACATTTTGCATGGCTCCAATAGCACCGCATCCACACCAGAAAGGTTGAGGACCCTTTTTTGGGTCCGCACTAGAATCAAATTGCATGGGTATTCACACCCATGCGATCTGATTCTGCACATTGCACCGCGTTTTGCAGACTGATTTTGGGATGTTGTTAACATACACACCGCAGCGGTTTGCATGAACAGGGTGTGATTCTGATGCGGTGCGGAATTCGCACCGAAAACGCTGTGAATTCCGCACCGCATTAGTGTGAACCCAGGCTAAGACTGAGAACTGAACAATCACATGACCATTGATTGCTCAGTTCTTGGTCTGCTCAAAGTCTGTTCCTCCAGTGCTCACTGGAGCACCGTGCTGGAGAGGGGGCAGCTCTCAGCTTTGGCTCTCAGCTGTGCGCTGAGAACTGGAGTTAGCTGTTAATCAGGCAGCGAGATGGATTCCGACAGTATTGTCAGGATCCTTCCAGAGCCAGGAGCTGCTCTGCTATGTCAGCTGACAACAGGCAACAGCCCAATTTAAGCTGACTCTGGGTTACAGGAGAGAAAAAAAAGTGCACTCCTGTGACCCACAAAAGAAGTATGGTCAAAAAAGCTTCTGCATCAGATAGACTATGCAATATAAATAGTAACTTATAGTATACCATAAATTATAGTTTATCATATTTATTTTTTAATGAGTACCAATTTGGTAAAATAATTTGCATTAAAAGTGTACTGTATGTCAGGGAAAGATTAAAAAAAAAATATGCAGTACATTTCTGCAAAACATGCACATTTTCCCATGTTTTGTTTCTTTAAAGGCCTTTCAAGTGCAGAAAAATACCTGTTAATCTGCCAGGAATGCACTCAGCTCCTAGTTTCCTGGACTGAAAGTTCGTGGACTGAGACTGCCATTGGTATTGTGTGGACCTTCATTTCAAGAAGTGGTGTCAGCCCTTCCCAGTTATCTGTTCATTTTTATAACAGAGAAAGCTGCATTTAGAAGGTTTTTTTTTTAACCTTAATGCAGAAAATGCATTAAGGTAAAAAAAAACCTTCTCTCTTTGGAATCACTTTAAGGGAGCAAATGAGAGAAGTTCATTGCTAGGGATTACATACATTATCATAGTAGGGGGTTCAGTGAGCGCTAACTAATACAGCAGCTGATACACTAAAAAGGAAAAACCATGAACCTTCAAACTGACAATATAACATAAATAGTGCAGCGCTAAAAGATATATGACTGCACCAATGCTTGTAAGGTAGTGCAAAATCCCTTGAATTAATATCAGATAGTATAGGCCACATATGATGTGTGTGACCTTCCCAAACAAAAATGAAAATGAAGTAATGGCGAGTACCCCACACGCCTTCACTTCACAATAAAAACGAGGGGCTCCTGCTAGCCGTGACGTCAAGCCGCCGGATCAAGGAGGTCCGGCGGCCACTCTCCTATACCAGCTGGTCAGTGTGTATTTCATGACATCCTTTGTGCACAAGGATTGATTTTACTTCCATACTCATGTTAAGTGTTTCTTGCTCTAATCTTCAATAAATTCATTTTATATATACAGCGCTGAGCAAACCCTTTGGCGCTATATAAACTCGTAGTAATAATATTTGACCTAAATACTACACTATGGGTATTCCTTTTTGCTCTACATCGAGCATTTAATCCCTCAGGACCACAAGGTGACTATCCCAGGGCCCAGAGTAACATTCAGCTGATCCTGTTTGGAGCCAGGTCTACTATAAGGGACCCCCAGATGTGGCACCCCCATCACGGAATCACCTGTTCCGAGCTTCTTTCCATCCACAGCTGGAGTGATCTTTGGTGTATGAGACATAAACGCGCAATTAAATTGTGCTTCCGGTGAGTGCGCAATTTATTCATTTTTCTGCACAACGCCGGACTATATACGTCACAGGGATCTTATCAAAACATATCTATCTGTGGCCTTTTTTTTGATTACTAGACTATTATTGGACTATTTTTTTTTTTATTGTGCATTCATATTGTGCGTTTTTATTGTGAAGTGAAGGCGTGTGGGGTACACGCCATTACTTCATTTTCATTTTTGTTTGGGAAGGTCACACACATCATATGTGGCCTATACTATTTGATATTAATTCAAGGGATTTTGCACTACCTTACAAGCATTGGTGCAGTCATATATCTTTTAGCGCTACATACATTATCACCCTCTGGTGGTGAATCTGTGTTGTTTCCAGATTGGCACTAGTGGGGCTGTTTTTTGTCTTGCACAAAAAAAACAAGACTAGTCAAAACAAAAATGTTTCTCTTTCTTCAACAGGTACATTTTAGTGATTGGAGGGCCATTGAAAATACAGCATGCGCTTTATTATTAGGGTTGCTCAAATGGAGGATCCAAAAGAAGAAGCACCTGTCTTGGGGTCTAGTTATTATAGTAACTTACCTGAGTGACTGACCTGAGTGTTAGATAGGTGGACATTATTTTGATTTAGGCAAATAAACATCTCCATTCTATTGAATAGTGCAGGTCAGTGAACGGACCTGAGTCTGTAGCTGTCATCCAACTGTTTTGCCCCATATTGGCACTATATGTCCATTACAGTATACTATAAGCAATTACGTTTTTGGAATTTTGCATAGTCGAGAAAGGACTGGACAAAGAAGGATCACTTTGATGCAGTTGACCAACTTAATCTACTGCCACCCACATAAGCATTTGCAGCGGCAAAAGGGTGTACTTAAACACGCAACACATATGTATCACGGGGTGGCCAAAGTTTCTGTGCAAAGAGCATGCTCACTCCCAGCACATAAACCAAGCTGTCAAAGACAGCTCTTGTTCCCCACTAATGATGCATAGAACTAGCTCCCAATCATTTGACCACTGTGGCAACCAATCACACGAGTCACATGATCGCTCATCCTTCCTTTATTGCAATGTATGCAAACCAAGAATCCTTGTTTTTATGCAATAGTTTGCTGGAAATGTGAAAGGGTGTAGAGCAGTTTGCAGAGGATTCATTTAGAATCTTTAGTGCTAACTTCCTTCATTAGTAGTGACAGGATGAATTGGTGGGGGAGAGAAAGAAAAAGTAAGTGTAATCTGCTGGCGGGGATAACACTAAAGTGAATGTGCCACTTGTAGGCAAAGCATAGTTCATCTTTTTCAAGATGTGAGTGTGTTAGTTACATATATCATCACAGATGGGAATTTGGATACATCATCAAACATCTTGTGCTGTTTATAACTGTGGTTGAGATGACAACCATAGTTAAATATATTTATATATATTCACAATGAAAATAAGAAGCAGTTTTAAAACAGCACTGACCATAAAGAGATGTGTGAGAAATGCCATTTCTGTACAGAGGTAATATAAAGGCCCCATGTACACGGAACACTTCTAAACAATGGAAACTGACTGCTGGAAAACGTAGGTTAGAAAAAGGTCTATTTAGCCGCATTTGCATAACACGTTTATGCGCGTTTATGTGTGTTTGTGTTTAGAAGCATTTTTTAAAGATAAGCACAGGAGAACTTCCCAAATACCCAGAATGCACTGAAAAGTGGTAAATTATTAACTATTTCAGACTGTTTCAGAGAAATACAGAGAGTAGAAGCAGAGACAGCAGTATGTGTTGAGATTACCTTAGGTGTGTTATTTGCTCATTAACATTTCTTTTGTTTCCAAGGGTGGGAAAGGTGTCTGGTGGAGTGAGTCATTAAGGCTACCTGGCAGGGGTCTCCATGAGGAATTTAAGGTGTGAATGACCATTAACATATCTTTTGTTTCCAAGGGTGGGAGAGGTCTGAGATGTGAATTGGTCATTACAGTGTGTGACAACTTGGAAGGAACATCCTGTGTTCAGTGTTTTGTTCATTTGAGTACCTTGAAAACACTTTGCATACATTTTTCATGATGAAAAAAGGCTCTGGACATCATCGGGAACTGGAAGAGTTAAAAAAAATTTTCACATGCAAATGCTTATAAACGTGATTTGCTGCGTTTGGCCACGTTTTGTGTTTCAAACGCTGATAACATCGACTGCTGAACACAAGTTTTCTGCGTTCAAAAAAATGACTGTAAACTCAAATGCCTGTAAACGACTGTAAATGAAGATGTGTACATGGACACATAGTAAAACATTAGGGTGAGTTCAGGGGCTGCTGAAAAAAACGCTGAACAGCTCCTAAACTTGAGTTTATCAGCTGCAGTGTACATGAGCCCTAAGGCTTCATGCCTTGGTCTCTCCCTTAAACAGTATCTGTGCTTGCGCGTTATTTGATCAGAAATGAAAAACTGGAAGAAGCCAAATGGGTACAAACAAGTTTGTTAGACTGTGATTGCTACATGAGATGCAGTCTGCTTTGGGGAAGGAGACTGAATGATAGGCATACTACGCATTATTCAGCATGACTGTGATGCAGTGCTCACTTCCTATTCATTATAATTAGCATCTTTCAGTGTAATTAGAGTTCAGCATTTGGACTTGTAAGGCAAAATAATACATTTTAAATGACACCTCAAATTGCCTATAGAAATGGAGGATTAGAAGTTAAAAAAGAAGTTTATAAAATAAGAAGCTAACATACAAAGGCCATGTTAGAAAGTAACAGTAGTAGTAGTCAGTATATTGAGAAATAAGCTGCGGTTACTGATTTGCAGTAATCCATCCTTACCTGTTCTTTACTACTTGAAAAGTGACTGACCTGGAACAAGTATGTGCATATTGGATGTCAGGCAGATTGCTTGGTGAAACACTAATCATATCCTGACAGCTTCAGAAAAGGTCTGCCAATGGTCACAGTCATTGGAAGCCTTAATTTTTGTATGCCTTTTATTTTATTGGGATTCTTGAGTATGTCTTGTCTGGAGATGAAATGTCTGGAGATTGCACTTCTTGGATGTAAGCTTTCATCCATACTGATGTAACCGGGTCAACACAACATTCTAGTATGCAACGTTGTCCTTGCACTCCTACATTGTCTATACAGATCAGGATACTATCCATGTTCATGTTCTCAAGGCAGTGGTCTATTTTTCTCTGGAGTTTGGCAGGCATTTTGTTCAGCCTGAAGGGCATCTTTATGAACTGACCAACCTCATGGGAGTAATGAAAGCAGTCTTCTACCAGCCTGCCTTGGTGCCACTACACACTGGCAAGATCTAGTGTAGAGAAAGTGTTTTCCTATCCTAGGGCAACAAGGGATTCCTCAATCCATCGAAGAGGACAATCATTCCTCTTAGTAAGAGCATTCAGTGGAGCGTGCCATCCTTCTTCCTCACCAAGCCAAATGGAGCCACCCATGGGCAGCCATGGGTGCATCTGAGCCTGTATGTCACTGAGCTCTATGGCCAATATTAACAGTTTGTGGAATTTACAATCAGAGTTGCTTCTATCATTTTCTTGCAAGTTGTTTCCAACCTTATTAGACAAACATCCATATACAAATTATTCCTTTGACCATCCACCCGCCTCCCAAGTTGGGCTGTTCTACTCTGCTCCTTTTAGCTACTTGTGATTATACTAATAAACAGTGTCCCTCATAGTGAAGTCCAGGGTAGCTCTGGTAATGCAGGTGAACAGATGGAGGGATCCAAGGCCCAATTACAGTGGGGACAACCTCCCTGTAAATGGAGTACTATAGGCATGCTTTATTGGGATGGTTGGTAAGGGTACCCTTACTGCAAATAGAAGTGCACACTATTTTGAATTTGTTTTGATTTTGTTGTGGCACTGAAGAGTGTTATATACACTTATTTGATTTTCACTGATTCACGCTTTTTCACGTTTTTCAGTTTTTTCACTAAAATTCACTATATGAATTATATGAAGCTGTTTTTTTATAATAATTTTATTTATTTATAAAAGGTAATGCACTATATGAATTTTCCTTTTTTTTTGAGGTGGATACATTGTGGATATCGTTGGAAGAATTGATTGGATTTTCTTTAGTGGACTTTAAAAAAATTTTTTTTTGGACTTTAATTTTGTAGTGGACTTTATTTCTTTATTATAAAGATATTTGGGGATTAAGGTCAATAGTGGATGGATGGTTTAGGGATTGTAGTTCACAGTTATTTTATTATTGGATAATTAAAAAAAAACAAAAAAACAAAAAACACTTTCACTTATATAATTTTGTGCACCTTCAGGGGAGGGTGTTGATTGTGTTGTGGGGAAGTTATAATATTTGGAGGTGGTCATCTTATAATTAAATTAGTAGATCGCCTGTACCTAACACATACTCATACAAATGTGACCAATTACATAAATACCAAATTGTGCCGCAGTCCACTGTTGCCAATAAATTATAAATACCTGAATATGTGCAAATTTCATATAGTGCAATTTTACATAAATCCACTGTGAAAATTAAAAAATGTCCATATACAATTCTTCACAAATCTTGTGTTATCTTTAAAATACAGAAAATCTGTGCTTCTTAATTCACCTCCAGTGTCAAAATTCACTTCAAAACTCGTGCACCCCCACCGGTTGTGCTCTCACCTCAAATATATGACCAAATATAATAACCGGCATCCTGCACTGTCATGTGGATACAAATGCTGATATAGAACTCTATTATAGTGTGGTGTGAACCCAAAAGTATAGATAACCTTTGCGCAATAAATTTATTGTAGCAATACGGTTAGTTTTCTGTTTAGGCAGAGCAGATTTTAGTAAAATGGCTAATGCCATGTAGGCTTCTACAAAATGACGCAGAAGCGTCCCCTATATAAGGATGCACGAGCAGTGTGTCGTCCAATTATTTCCCCCTGATGAAGCTTCGTGACTTGGTGGCATAACATGTAGGGGAGGGGCTTTGACGTCAGGATGCTCGATGGTTCTGTACTGACACCAGCTGGCTCTACACAGGATATCATCACTGCTAACATTCAGGAGGCAATTTCTTGCACAAAGCGCTCTTTGTACATTAATCCTGTGAGTGTACTACTTTATATTAATAAATGAGTATTTAAGGATAAAGCACAATCATCTGGTTATCCTCTTAACATACGCACCATTGGAGGAGAGCCATTAGATGAGAGAAAAGGGATCCCATTCAGCAGGATACCATCCCATCCACATTTGGCCCATTTAAAGGGACACAGGTTGTACATGACCTCACTTAACGGTTTGTCATTAGAGATGAGCGAATCGAACATGACGAAGTGGAATTCGTTCCGAAGATTTGGAAAAATTCTATTCGCGACGAATCCGAAGATTAGCAAACTTCGGATGCACGAATCGAATTTTCCCAAAAATGGCGGCGACATGTGTGGCGACAGGAGAAAATGGACAGAGAAGATGGGGCGGGGATCTCTGGGAAGGCGCGCAGACAAGGCGCACTGACCCATAATGCATTCATGAGTCATGAATCATGACATGTGATCGCATTAGCCAATCAGCAGCCAGCCAGCCAGCACTGTGTAATGGTGGAGCTATAAATCGCGGCCATCTTAGAATTCTCCATTAGCCTCCGGTCATTCAAGAGAGACAGACCTCTGTGTATTGAGGGACAGAGTTAGGGCCACAGAGACTTTAGGGCCACAGAATCGTTACTCAGGGACACAGGATTGTTACTCAGGGACACAGAATCGTTACTCAGGGACACAGAATCGTTACTCAGGGACACAGAATCGTTACTTAGGGCCACAGCTATAAAAGAATCGAAAATTTAAAGTGACATACACCCTTTTTTTTTTTGGTGGCTGTCGTGCACAGTTGGTGCTGCAGTTTGCCGATTGTGCAAAATAAACTGACTTTCTGCTTCACAACCACTATTGTACGTTCAAAGAGTTAAATCCATTTACACGCCGGCTGGCGGTAATATTTTTTGGGTGATTAGTGCATTCCAGTGACAGAAACGTACAGTTTCCAGCCAACGGAAAGCTGCAATTGACCGATTGTGTACAATAAACTGACTTTCTGCTTCACAACCACTATTGTACGTTCAAAGAGTTAGATCCATTTACACGCCGGGTGGCGGTAATATTTTTTGGGTGATTAGTGCATTCCAGTGACAGAAACGTACAGTTTCCAGCCAATGGCAAGCTGCAATTGACCGATTGTGCAAAATAAACTGACTTTCTGCTTCACAACCACTATTGTACGTTCAAAGAGTTAAATCCATATACACGCCGGGTGGCGGTAATATTTTTTGGGTGATTAGTGCATTCCAGTGACATAAACGTACAGTTTCCAGCCAACGGCAAGCTGCAATTGACCGATTGTGCTAAATAAACTGACTTTCTGCTTCACAACCACTATTGTACGTTCAAAGAGTTAAATCCATATACACGCCGGGTGGCGGTAATATTTTTTGGGTGATTAGTGCATTCCAGTGACAGAAACGTACAGTTTCCAGCCAACGGCAAGCTGCAATTGAGCGATTGTGCTAAATAAACTGACTTTCTGCTTCACAACCACTATTGTACGTTCAAAGAGTTAGATCCATTTACACGCCGGGTGGCGGTAATATTTTTTGGGTGATTAGTGCATTCCAGTGACATAAACGTACAGTTTCCAGCCAACGGCAAGCTGCAATCGACCGATTGTGCTAAATAAACTGACTTTCTGCTTCACAACCACTATTGTACGTTCAAAGAGTTAAATCCATATACACGCCGGGTGGCGGTAATATTTTTTGGGTGATTAGTGCATTCCAGTGACATAAACGTACAGTTTCCAGCCAACGGCAAGCTGCAATTGACCGATTGTGCTAAATAAACTGACTTTCTGCTTCACAACCACTATTGTACGTTCAAAGAGTTAAATCCATTTACACGCCGGCTGGCGGTAATATTTTTTGGGTGATTAGTGCATTCCAGTGACAGAAACGTACAGTTTCCAGCCAATGGCAAGCTGCAATTGACCGATTGTGTACAATAAACTGACTTTCTGCTTCACAACCACTATTGTACGTTCAAAGAGTTAGATCCATTTACACGCCGGGTGGCGGTAATATTTTTTGGGTGATTAGTGCATTCCAGTGACATAAACGTACAGTTTCCAGCCAACGGCAAGCTGCAATCGACCGATTGTGCTAAATAAACAGACTTTCTGCTTCACAACCACTATTGTACGTTCAAAGAGTTAAATCCATATACACGCCGGGTGGCGGTAATATTTTTTGGGTGATTAGTGCATTCCAGTGACATAAACGTACAGTTTCCAGCCAACGGCAAGCTGCAATTGACCGATTGTGCTAAATAAACTGACTTTCTGCTTCACAACCACTATTGTACGTTCAAAGAGTTAAATCCATATACACGCCGGGTGGCGGTAATATTTTTTGGGTGATTAGTGCATTCCAGTGACAGAAACGTACAGTTTCCAGCCAACGGCAAGCTGCAATTGACCGATTGTGCTAAATAAACTGACTTTCTGCTTCACAACCACTATTGTACGTTCAAAGAGTTAGATCCATTTACACGCCGGGTGGCGGTAATATTTTTTGGGTGATTAGTGCATTCCAGTGACATAAACGTACAGTTTCCAGCCAACGGCAAGCTGCAATCGACCGATTGTGCTAAATAAACTGACTTTCTGCTTCACAACCACTATTGTACGTTCAAAGAGTTAAATCCATATACACGCCGGGTGGCGGTAATATTTTTTGGGTGATTAGTGTATTCCAGTGACATAAACGTACAGTTTCCAGCCAACGGCAAGCTGCAATTGACCGATTGTGCTAAATAAACTGACTTTCTGCTTCACAACCACTATTGTACGTTCAAAGAGTTAAATCCATTTACACGCCGGCTGGCGGTAATATTTTTTGGGTGATTAGTGCATTCCAGTGACAGAAAAGTACAGTTTCCAGCCAACGGCAAGCTGCAATTGACCGATTGTGTACAATAAACTGACTTTCTGCTTCACAACCACTATTGTACGTTCAAAGAGTTAGATCCATTTACACGCCGGGTGGCGGTAATATTTTTTGGGTGATTAGTGCATTCCAGTGACATAAACGTACAGTTTCCAGCCAACGGCAAGCTGCAATTGACCGATTGTGCTAAATAAACTGACTTTCTGCTTCACAACCACTATTGTACGTTCAAAGAGTTAGATCCATTTACACGCCGGGTGGCGGTAATATTTTTTGGGTGATTAGTGCATTCCAGTGACATAAACGTACAGTTTCCAGCCAACGGCAAGCTGCAATCGACCGATTGTGCTAAATAAACAGACTTTCTGCTTCACAACCACTATTGTACGTTCAAAGAGTTAAATCCATATACACGCCGGGTGGCGGTAATATTTTTTGGGTGATTAGTGCATTCCAGTGACATAAACGTACAGTTTCCAGCCAACGGCAAGCTGCAATTGACCGATTGTGCTAAATAAACTGACTTTCTGCTTCACAACCACTATTGTACGTTCAAAGAGTTAAATCCATTTACACGCCGGCTGGCGGTAATATTTTTTGGGTGATTAGTGCATTCCAGTGACAGAAACGTACAGTTTCCTGCCAACGGCAAGCTGCAATTGACCGATTGTGTACAATAAACTGACTTTCTGCTTCACAACCACTATTGTACGTTCAAAGAGTTAAATCCATATACACGCCGGGTGGCGGTAATATTTTTTGGGTGATTAGTGCATTCCAGTGACATAAACGTACAGTTTCCAGCCAGCGGCAAGCTGCAATTGACCGATTGTGCTAAATAAACTGACTTTCTGCTTCACAACCACTATTGTACGTTCAAAGAGTTAAATCCATATACACGCCGGGTGGCGGTAATATTTTTTGGGTGATTAGTGCATTCCAGTGACATAAACGTACAGTTTCCAGCCAACGGCAAGCTGCAATTGACCGATTGTGTACAATAAACTGACTTTCTGCTTCACAACCACTATTGTACGTTCAAAGAGTTAGATCCATTTACACGCCGGGTGGCGGTAATATTTTTTGGGTGATTAGTGCATTCCAGTGACATAAACGTACAGTTTCCAGCCAACGGCAAGCTGCAATTGACCGATTGTGCTAAATAAACTGACTTTCTGCTTCACAACCACTATTGTACGTTCAAAGAGTTAAATCCGGTTTTATTTTTGGGGTGCTTATTGAATTAAAGAGTATGTCAGACAACACGCAGAGGAGTGGCAGAGGAGGCAATGTTTCAGGAGCGAGCAGACGTGGCAGCAGAGGAAGGGGTCGAGGCAGCACTAGTCGCAGCCAGAGGCCAGTGCTCCCGGTGTCATCCAGCGGTCGTGTCTCCACCGACAACCCTGCCGTCATCGATTGGTTGACTCGGTCGTCTTCCTCTTCCCAGGTCACCTCTGACACCTACAGCCAACGGTCGGTGGGTACGTCAGACACAACCGTTAGTTGGCATGGCCCGGGAGCAAGCCCACTGAAATCACGTGTCCTCGACCTGCCCCTGTCCTTTGGTGTTCCCTCACCAAGCGAAGTATCGCATGCTGTGGGCTCAGCCCCACTGTACAGTGAGGAAGAGCTAACAGTGGGCGGTCAGGAATGGGGGGAGACATCCGCCTCTTCAGCAGCCAGGCGAAGAAGTACTGGCGAGGAGAGTGGCTCGGTAGCCGGTCTAGAGACAGGTCTGTCTCCTGACCCAAACGCAGCCGAGGGGGCTAGTAGTGACGCGGAGACCCTAATTGTTGATGATGAGGCTGATCGCACTTGGCAGCCTCGTCGTCATCAGGCTATTGCTTCCGCATCATCAGGAGAAGAGGGTGGCAGCTTGCCAGCGAGCAAAACAGTCGGTGGGTTGCCCAGGATGCAGCAGGGTCGCAGCAGTGTCAGTGGAGCCAAACGGCCACGGAGTAGAGCACCAGCTCCACTGCAGCCTACCACCACGGCCAGTAGTGGTGCCGGTGTGCACGGAGGAAGTAGCAGTCAGCCAGTGAGGAGTAGCGGGGGCAAAGTTTCCTACTCGGCGGTGTGGCAATTTTTCGTCAAGCCGCCCGAGGAAGTAAACGTAGCCGTATGTCGACTCTGTGGCCAGAAAGTCAAGCGTGGCCAGGGGGCCAATGTTGGGACTACAGCGTTGCGTCAGCATATGCAGCGTCACCATTCGGTGGCCTGGGAAAACCATGATAAAGATACGGCGGTTCTGCCTGCCCCAGCCCCCGCTCCATCACCCGCTCCGTTACTTGCTCAGTCACCCGACGTCAATCGCCCTCTATCAGCCAGTCAAGGCTCCAACACCTCTGCTGAGGGGAGATGTCGCTCGTTGGCATCTTCCGCTCGTTCAGATGCTCCTTCTCCTGCTACACCTCTTCACGGATTCCGTCAGCAGTCTTTCTTGGAATCCGTTTCCAAGAGACAACAGTTTGCGAGCACGCACCCGACGGTGCAGAAGCTGAACGTCCTCCTGTCCAAGTTGCTGGTGCTGCAGTCCCTCCCTTTCCAAGTGGTGGACTCAGCACCTTTCCGAGAAATGATGGCTTGTGCCGAGCTGCGGTGGAGAGTGCCAAGCTGGCATTTCTTCGCCAAAAAGGCAGTGCCAGCCCTGCATTCACATGTAGAAGAGATGGTGGGCCAGTCTTTGAGCATGTCAGTCTCTGCCAAAGTGCACGGCAGCGCCGACGTGTGGAGCTGTAACTACGGTCAGGGACAGTACATGTCATTTACGGCCCACTGGGTGAACGTGGTTCCGGCACAGCCGCACCAGCAACTTGGACAGGTCACGCCGCTTTTGCCTCCACGTTTGCACGTCCTTGGTCCAGCAAAGATGTCCGCCTCTACCACCTCTTCTTCCGCCGTGTCCTCAGCCGCCACCCCCGTGCCAAGTCCCATTACCCGACCGGCATATCACATGTGCAGGGCGCAACGGTGTCATGCTGTGCTGCACCTGGTATGCCTTGGCGAACGTAGTCACACAGGGGAGGAACTTCTGAGTGTAATGAACAGAGAAATCGACAGATGGCTGTCTCCGCGCAAACTGAAAATCGGAACCATGTTGACCGACAACGGAAAGAACATGGTGTCTGCTCTG
Source organism: Staurois parvus (assembly GCF_062004578.1). Lineage (NCBI taxonomy): Eukaryota > Metazoa > Chordata > Amphibia > Anura > Ranidae > Staurois > Staurois parvus. Next base: position 3,969,726 of record NW_028317998.1, read on the forward strand.
CGTCAAGGAAGGTTGTGCCATGCGCCATGCATGGCTCACGTGTTCAATCTGGTTGTCAAGCGGTTCCTAAAATCCACCATCCCACTGCAAGACATCCTTAAAATGTCACGTAAACTTTGCATGCATTTCAGCCATTCCTACACCGCAAAGCACACCCTCCTTGAGCTGCAGCGGCAGAACGGAATTCCACAGCATCGCCTGATCTGCGACGTTGCAACAAGGTGGAATTCAACCCTACATATGTTAGACCGCCTTTACGAACAGCGAAAGGCCATCACCGATTTCCTGATGTTACAAGCGGATAAAGGTACTCCCCTGTGTAACTTAGATGTCAGCCATTGGCAGCTCATGCGTGACACCTGCCGCTTGCTCAGGCCCTTTGAGGAGGCCACGCTATTCGTGAGTCGGCAGGACTATGGGATGAACGACGTCATTCCTCTGTTGCACGTCCTGGAACAAATGCTGTTAACAATGGCTGGTCAGGGTGCGGTAGACGTGGCGCACAGATCTCAACGCCACATGACCCCTGTGGGGGCAGGACAGGAAGAAGAGGAGGAGGTAGAGGAGGACATTGGTGCTCAGGAATTATTGAGTGAAATGGGTGGTTTTTCCACTCAGCGGACAGGAGTGGAGGAGCAGGAGCATCTGGTAGAGGAGGAGGAGACAGAGGACCCAGACGCACCGTGGCAGTATGCTGTGGAGATGGAGGCAGGGAGTCCCTCGCAGTCCTTGGCACAAATGGCCCATAGCATGCTCGGTTGCTTGCGTAGCGACAGCCGAATAATAACCATCAGACAGAGGGATGACTTTTGGCTGTCCACCTTGTTGGACCCTCGCTACCGTTCAAAAATGGTGGCCTTTTTCACACCTGCTGAGAGGGAGGCCAAAATAAAGTACTATAAAAACCACCTATGTAGTCAGTTGGTCTCTGCCTTTCTGCGCCAACGTCCATCCTCAGACACTGTGGGCCCTGTGCGCTCGCGTTCCGCTGCCATGGCAGTAGGGGAGGGGTGGGGTGGTAGGAGCAGTGGCAGCTCCACCAGCAGCGGCTGCCTCAGTCTGCAGTCGATGATGAGTAGCTTTCTTCACCAGCGCAGTGAGGAAACTACTAACCAGCCGCAGCAGCAGCAGCATCAGGTGGACCTGGAGCAGGACCTCAAACAACAGGCTTGGGCCTACTTGGACAGCACCCTGCCAACCGAGGTAGACAATCCCCTTGACTACTGGGCAACGAAACTTGACCTTTGGCCCCAACTAGCTGAATTTGCCCTTGAAAGGCTGTCATGCCCGGCCAGTAGCGTGGCATCGGAGCGCATGTTTAGTGCGGCAGGAGGTATTGTAACTCCGCGGAGGACACCACTGTCCACCCAAAGTGTGGAGAGACTCACGTTTGTGAAAATGAATCAGGCGTGGATTAGTCTGGATTTCAAACCACCAGTTCCTGACACAACTGACCTAATAACCTAGCCGTTCAGGCCGCTCCCTGAACACCTCGGGAATTGCTTTGTATATCTGTCGCCTTAGAGGCCGCTGTCTGAACAGCTCATGAATTGCTTTCTATATGTGTCGCCTTTGAGGCCGCTGGCTGGACAGCTGATGAATTGATTTGTATATATGTACTTATTGTCCGCTGTCCGGACAGCTCATGAATTACTTTTTGTATATAGCCTTCCAAACCACTCTCAGAATAAGTCATGATATTCATGCTGTGTATAGCCTTATAGGCCAATGGTCAATCAAGTCATGATTGTTATAGTGTGTATAGCCTTATAGGCCGCTGTCTTTACAACTTTATAATTCCATGCAGTATATAGCCCTATCGGCCACTTTCTGGCATCCAGTTGCTGTAGCCCCATCACCACACTGTGCCACGGGCCCCTGTACCGCCTTCTCATACTGCTGCCAGTTCCATCCTCTGCCATGTGCGTCTTTGTCGTCTGCTCACGCTGCTGGGTTCCAGTTTTAAACCTAGGCCTGTGTATGGCTTCCGAATACTGCTGCCTCCACCGCCACCCTGCGCCATGTGCCTCTGTTGTCTGCTCACGCTGCTGACGGCTTCCGCTTTTTAAACTAGTCCTGTGTATGGCTTCCGAATACTGCTGCCTCCACCGCCACCCTGTGCCATGTGCCACTTTCAGGTCTCCTTACACTGTTGGTGGGTTCCATTTTGTGATAGGGTGCTGTATGGCCTTCCATTGCTGCTGCCTCCACCGCCACCCTGCGCCATGTGACTCTGTCGTCTGCTCACGCTGCTGACGGCTTCCGCTTTTTAACCGAGGCCTGTGTTTGGCTTCCGAATACTGCTGCATCCACCGCCACCCTGCGCCATGTGTCTCTGTCGTCTGCTCACGCTGCTGACGGCTTCCGCTTTTTAACCTAGGCCTGTGTATGGCTTCCGAATACTGCTGCCTCCACCGCCACCCTGCGCCATGTGCCTCTGTCATCTGCTCACGCTGCTGACGGCTTCCGCTTTTTAACCTAGGCCTGTGTATGGCTTCCGAATACTGCTGCCTCCACCGCCACCCTGCGCCATGTGCCACTTTCAGGTCTCCTTACACTGTTGGTGGGTTCCATTTTGTGATAGGGTGCTGTATGGCCTTCCATTGCTGCTGCCTCCACCGCCACCCTGCGCCATGTGCCTCTATCATCTGCTCACGCTGCTGATGGCTTCCGCTTTTTAACCGAGGCCTGTGTTTGGCTTCCGAATACTGCTGCATCCACCGCCACCCTGCGCCATGTGTCTCTGTCGTCTGCTCACGCTGCTGACGGCTTCCGCTTTTTAACCTAGGCCTGTGTATGGCTTCCGAATACTGCTGCCTCCACCGCCACCCTGCGCCATGTGCCACTTTCAGGTCTCCTTACACTGTTTGTGGGTTCCATTTTGTGATAGGGTGCTGTATGGCCTTCCATTGCTGCTGCCTCCACCGCCACCCTGCGCCATGTGCCTCTGTCGTCTGCTCACGCTGCTGACGGCTTCCGCTTTTTAACCGAGGCCTGTGTTTGGCTTCCGAATACTGCTGCATCCACCGCCACCCTGCGCCATGTGTCTCTGTCGTCTGCTCACGCTGCTGACGGCTTCCGCTTTTTAACCTAGGCCTGTGTATGGCTTCCGAATACTGCTACATCCACCGCCACCCTGCGCCATGTGTCTCTGTCGTCTGCTCACGCTGCTGACGGCTTCCGCTTTTTAACCGAGGCCTGTGTTTGGCTTCCGAATACTGCTGCATCCACCGCCACCCTGCGCCATGTGTCTCTGTCGTCTGCTCACGCTGCTGACGGCTTCCGCTTTTTAACCTAGGCCTGTGTATGGCTTCCGAATACTGCTGCCTCCACCGCCACCCTGCGCCATGTGCCTCTGTCGTCTGCTCACGCTGCTGACGGCTTCCGCTTTTTAACCGAGGCCTGTGTTTGGCTTCCGAATACTGCTGCATCCACCGCCACCCTGCGCCATGTGTCTCTGTCGTCTGCTCACGCTGCTGACAGCTTCCGCTTTTTAACCTAGGCCTGTGTATGGCTTCCGAATACTGCTGCCTCCACCGCCACCCTGCGCCATGTGCCACTTTCAGGTCTCCTTACACTGTTGGTGGGTTCCATTTTGTGATAGGGTGCTGTATGGCCTTCCATTGCTGCTGCCTCCGCCGCCACCCTGCGCCATGTGCCTCTGTTGTCTGCTCACGCTGCTGACGACTTCCGCTTTTTAACCGAGGCCTGTGTTTGGCTTCCGAATACTGCTGCATCCACCGCCACCCTGCGCCATGTGTCTCTGTCGTCTGCTCACGCTGCTGACGGCTTCCGCTTTTTAACCTAGGCCTGTGTATGCTTCTAATTGAAGCTGCTTCTGCTCCGCCACTCTGCCATTGGACTCTTGATAGTCGTCTCCCCACGCTGCTGCTGGGGGGACTTTTTAACATAGGCCTCTGTATGGCCTTCAATTTTAGCTGCTTACACTCCGCCACCCTGCGCCATGGGCCCCTGTACCGCCTCCTCATGCTGCTGCCAGGCCCGTAATCTGCCATGGGCCCCCGTACCGACTCCTCATGCTGCTGCCAGGCCCGTAATCTGTCATGGGCCCCTGTACCGCCTCCTCATGCTGCTGCCAGGTCCAGAGTGTGTCATGGGTCCCTGTACGGCCTCCCATTGCTGCTGTCTCCATCGCCACACTCTGCCATGTGCCACTTTCAGGTCTCCTCACACTGCTGGTGGGTTCCATTTTGTCATAGGGTGCTGTATGGCCTCCCATTGCTGCTGCCTCCACCGCCACACTGTGGCTCCACACTCTGGTTTTGGCCCCGTGACTGCCCAAATGAGTGAAGTGTGCGGTGATTCTAAGATCGACGGCACTCATCTGCATGTCATACTGACTGACAGTATTATTTCTCTTCCCCAGCAGACTCCAAGGGCATTTAAATTAAAGGTACAGTGTTCTGCACTAATATAAAGGCTCTCTGAAGCCTAGAAACACCCTTTTTATATGTTAAATTCGCAGCGAATATATTCGGCTCGAAGCGAATTTTTTCCGCGAATTCGGCGAATCAGCCGAACCGAATTTTTGAATAATTCGCTCATCTCTATTTGTCATATATTTGAGGTGAGAGCACAAACGGTGGGAGTGCACGAGTTTTAAAGTGAATTTTGACACTGGAGGTGAATTAAGCACATATTTTCTGTATTTTAAAGATAACATGAGAATTGTGAAGGATTGTATATGGACATTTTTTGATATTCACAGTGGCTTTATGTAAAATTGCACTATATGAAATTTGCACATATTCATGTATTTATTATTTATTGGCAACAGTGCAGCATGGCACAATTTGGTATTTATTTATGTATTTAGTTCAGTACCTCTCCCTCTTATTCGTCTATTTGTATGTATTGCTGAGCTGAGTGCCTCAGCATTGTTTCAAGCTATTTTTAGTGGGATTATTTTGTGTAGTGTATATGAAAGGACATTATTATTGATTGTTATTATTGTTTATTGTTTTTTATTCAAGAGGTGAAATAAATGCCTGCATAATTATTCTTGTTTATTGGACTATTTATCGCAGTATACCCATTCAGTGTGTGGGCAGTTGTCATATCATGTACAGTCTCACTTCAACACACACATTGAAATTTGGTTGTGCAATCTACTTAACATCTACAACAACTATGTAGTGCAAGGAGACTGGGTTCAGATTTAGTAGATTATTTAGACAGGCTCTTCAATTGCATCATTTTGATAACTAAAGGAAATTCTACAATCCGAATGTAATTTGTTTGGCCAGTCTATCACAAATGTATTGTTCCACCATATTTCTAGCAGAATCTGCAGTGTATCCTTCAAGATTCCACATGGGAAAAGTTGACCAAAACACTGATTTGCCTATTACACATTATTCCTAAACACATCTTTATGTCATCGAGGAATTTCGGACCGATCACCACCACCAGATTTCTATTGAACCCTCCAGGCTGAAATGAGTTAGGACAGAAAAGCAAGACTATATCTGTGAGGCATTTACTGCTAAAAAACAGATTATTGCTTCACATCTTAATTGGTTTGAAGGTTAGAGAAGTGAGACCTGATAGCATTCTGAGTAGGAAGCTAACTTGCAGTAAACAGATTCATTTCTCTATAGCCAGTTCGTGTTTCCTGGTTTCCCCAAATGTTCATACTGTAAGTTTCAGAATGACTAAGTACAGGTTTAAGTATCTTGATTTCCCGAACACATTAATTTTGACTGTGTGTATTGCTGTGTAAAAAATGGTCAGGTGCATAGGGCCAAGGACTGGCTTGCCTGGCAGCCAATCGCTAAGCACAATCACTGTCACTTGGGAGGAAGTAAAGTGAATCACATGCTTCCCCATAACCTGGCAGTGCCAGGTTTTTCACCCCATTTACCTGAGGAAAGTTGTCCATAAAAAGTGTGAAGAAACGAAGGAACCATTGATAGGTTTTATTACTGTTCATGTTCCCAATGATTACAGGGGTCCGGGGAAGGGGGGGGGGGGTGGCAAAAAGTGATGGGAAATTTCTCAGATGGGGACAAAGTCAGCAGGCAAGAGTAGGACTGGTTTTGGATCTTTGTGGGGTTATGCTGCTGTTTGTGCCTTTTTGTCCTGGTAAAATCTGTTCTCCTTATCTCTTGTACTTGCATGGAAATCTTGAGTGCATTTGGCAATGAAATCTGATAAAGTTGCAATTCTTCCCTGCTCTATTTAACTTAACAAAATGTTTTGCCGGATTTTGGGTTTTAAAAGTCTAATAACATTTTTTGACTGCTTATACAAAGCATACGATTGATTTTCTTGTTATATGCACCACTTACAATTAGGGGATTTCACTATGTGTTAGAAAAGTCATCAATGTTTTGTTCATGAGACAAGGTAGCACACATTTACTTACAGGAAACAGTTTCAATTCAGCAAAGATGATTTAAGCCATTAAAAATTATTTTTGAACAGCTGCCAAAAATCTGGCCAGATTCCCATGTCTAGACAGATTTAATCCTGTGCCCTGCTCTTTTGTGTGCATTTCCTTTACCTGTAGGCTGTTTTGTTAGTTGTATTTCTCCCTGGTCTTTGCTATTAAACGTTTACTTGTACCTGGCGCTGGTCTCTCTTTTTGCCCTTTATTCTCCTGTGTCAAGTTTCTTACCACCTGTGGCTAAATAAGGCCTCAGTGCCTATGAAGTAATGTTAGTGATTCTTCTGTCCACATTCCAAATACTCTTTATTAGTGTGAACTGGTACACAGCATTCTGCCCCTCTGGGTAGTTCCCATGTTTAGCTAGCCTTCTAGGTCTCTATATCTGGCTACATTAGCTTGTTAGTTTTTTTCATTTGCCTAGCCATCCTGGTTTTTGAATATAGATACCTTCCTGTTGTCTTTAAATCCTGCATTCTTGTTGTCCCTAGTAACGATTCAGATACTTTCTGGTTTCTGATCTGTCTATTGCAGCCCTGACCTCGAAGACCAACATTTACTGAATACTGATCATTTCTTTCTAGATGAGAATATAGATCCAATAAATATTTCATCAACCTTTGGGAGAAGAATTTTTAAGTAATGAACAGGAATATGACAATCTGACATGATCCTTGTTGAATGACACGAATGTTGATGACCAATTAATTTTGCAGTTTGGGTTACAATTGTTACAAAATGAATAAACATGTAGAACACTCACAACATAAAAAAATGACCCAACCAAAATCATTATTGTTCCCTTTAGGGATTTCATTGCTTCATTTTTTTCTTGTCATATATAAACAAATTGTCTTTTTCAGCTAAGCTATAGTTTTTTTAAGGATTTTGTTCCCATATAGAGAATGTACTTTCTATAATTTGTTTAACATATTTTCAAAAATGCTCCATCAGGTTTTAATGTCTTTATTAAAGTGTCAGAATGTCTTGTTACATAGTTAGTCTGGATGAAAAAAGACAAAAGTCCATCCAGTTCAACCAAAAAAAAAAAGTTATATTCCTATACCCACCATTGATCCAGAGGAAGGCAAAAAACCCCAGCAAAGCATGATCCAATTTGCTCCTGCAGGGGAAAAGTAAAAAATTCCTTCCTGTCTTGTCTGGTTGGTTGGTTCAGCCACCACTTGTGTAAGGTAACTGCTTGTAGAAGATTGGGTCTTCTGTAAAAGAATTCTCTTTCTGATGATTATTCTTTACAAAGAAAAGAGTTATTTGAGATAGTGTGGGGAAGGGGGACAACATAGAAAGAGAGAGGGAGAAAAATCTAAAATTATGTATCATAGAAAATGTTACTAGCCTGGTCAAACAAATTATATGCATATTCAATGTCACCAATCATAGACCTGACCCAGAGGAAAGAATCTCCTTTTAAATGAATGCTTCAACATTAACAGATGTAACTCTTATTGTATGATTGTTCTGTTCCCACAGCATGAAGAAGTGTACACTGACCAGACAGATAAAATCCAGCTGTCTTTTTTTACCCACTTCAACAAAAACAAATCATCCTCCTTTGGGAAAATGATGGTATTTTATCATCATCATTTAGCTCTGAATGTCAAGCCACCCCTCTGACCTACTAATACTTACCTCTCCAGCACTCAACTGCCGCTCATTCTTCTGTTGCAGCTGATGCAAGATATGCCATTCTTTCTGATATGGATAAGCACATGATCTCTTCCCATGATGCACATGAAAGTTGGAATTACATCACTGCCCCTTCTAGATACTGATTCCAGCCAACTGGGTATTTTGATAACTGCTACAAGGGAGGAAGGAATGACAGGTGTTTGCTTAAGAGGTAAATATCTGTGAATTAGGCCACTTTACAAAAGTAACTGTCACTTTTTCCTGAATGGGCATCAGTGACAATACAACTAGAACTGTGTGTGCGGTCATAATCACTTTCTACTGTTCATGCCTAGTAATATAAATTTACTGATGGGGGGCAAGAACTAAATTTAAATTGGAAGTAAAGTTGCTTTTATAAAAAGTGCCGAAAGGCAGGCTTTTTTAATGACAGAAGAGACTGTATACATTCCCTTCTTATGAATATGTAGATTCTTAGGGTTAATACTGGGTAAGATTACTTTGTAAGTATATACAATTTAAAAAAAAAACTGTTCAGCTTATTGTGACTCATATATAAAAATATGCAATTAAAATTATGACAAAATACATATCAAGAACCATTATAACAATTTAATAAAACAGAAGAAAATAAGAAATTATAAGTGATAATAATAAAAATATGGAAAAAATGATCTCACATATAATTAGATCAAATGATAATTAAAATTTCTCTTCGCTCTACTTTCTCATTGTTCTTCTTCCCAGCCAGGGATTTCCGTTCTTTGAATTTTTAAACTATCACAAAAATTTTTCATATCTTCTGGAAACCTAAGGTATGCTGTAGTCCCATTTTTCCATCCTATTAAACATTCGGGAGTCCCCCATCTATATTGCACATTTTGTTCTTTCAACCTTTCCAGTAGGGGTCTCAAAGTTCTCCTTCTCCACAAAGTCTCTGGAGCCAGATCCGCATATATCTGTATGTCTCCTCCTTCATACTTAATTACTGATTTTCCCTTAGTCTTCTTCCAGATTTTTTCTTTGTCCCGAAGTTCATAGAATTTAACAATTATATCTCTCGGCCTTTCTTTCCCCAGGTTTCTCAGGATTTTTCCTTTTCTAAAGGTTCCTTCTATTTTAGACCTTTCCATTTCAGAGCTGTCTGTTATAATGTTAAATATTTTACAAACCACCTCTTGCAGACTTTCTCCCTTTAAGTTTTCTGAGACCCCACATATCAAGATGTTTCTTTTCCTGTCTTTATTTTCTTGTATCTCAGCCTTATATAACAGTTTTTCTTGGATTTTCCCTATATTAGTTAGTTCTTTTTCAAGTTCAGAGATAGCCTGGGTCTGACCTTTAACTTTCTCCTCCGTTTCCTCAACTCTCTCCAAGAGGTGTCCCAGATCACTGCGAATGTTTACCATTTCTTGTTTTATTGTTTTCTCCAGTTCTTTAAACATTTCTGCCATTTCCTTTTTATTAGGTATTTGTAGGTCTTTTTCCGCCTCTGTATTGCCTGATATTTGCTGGTTACTAGTATCAGGGCCTATTGATACTCTAGGGCTTCTTTCCATACTAAGGTCTGCTTCTCCTTTTTCAGGTCTGCTCTGAGGTCTTTCTGGGGTTACGTTTCCTTGGGATGTATATTTTTTAATTGTGCCAGTCTGGGACCCTTTAAGCCCACTTCCTTTTACATTCTTGTTTTTCATCTTTCTCTGTGGCGCTTATCCTTCTTATAGTCCTTTATAAATTTGTGGGTAGGGCGGGATATTATTTCTTTAAACTTTCAAGTCTCTGCCCTGTCCCCCTGCTGGTTTTTCTCCTTCTCTTCTCTTCCTCCTCTTCCTTCACCCCTCTCCCCCTCCTTCCCCCCGAGCCTCTCCTCTTCTCTCTGCGAACCTCTTCCACCTTTTATACAGTCTCTAGGGGTCCCCCCTTTCATATACACTCTATTTCTTGGATGTCAGCCTAATAAATCTTCAAATGCAATTCACATCTGTCACTCACCCTCCTCCTATGTCTTCTTCCAGTGAGTGCCTTTTCGGTCGATTCCTCTGAGGGTCTGTTCATGGGGGGGAACTCCCCAGGGTCTCTTCAGACTCCTTGTCCAGGTCTCAATGGTTCTCCTTCCACATTCTTTTAGGCTCCTGGGTTACTAGGGGGATAGGGGGAGAGTGTATCGGCCCCCGGCAAACAGGTCGGCGCTGCTCTCTCCCCGCAAAACGCCGGCCGGCCGGCTTCCTGATCTCCCAGAGGTGCCTTGCGGCCGGTCACGTGATCGCGCCGGCCCCTCTCGTCTCCCAGCGTCCAGGGACTCTCTCTTCCCCAGTCACCAGCCGCTCCTCTCTCTTCCCTCACCCGCATCTGTCTCTCCTCCGCCGGGAGCCTTCAGACCGGGTAAGTCCCCCGCCGCAGGGCTCTAACATGCCCCAGGGGATAAGCTTGGAGGCCTGGGGAGGTCAGACAACGGAGCTCCGTCCACGAGCGAAGAGAAAAGAGAACTGGCAATGTGTGGGGGGGAGAGGTGGAGGGGGGGAGAGGGATGGGGAAAGAGAGAGGTTTTTTTTTTTTTTTTCTCCTCCTCTCACCTTCTACCCCCACTCTATTGCCTTAGTTATGGATTTTTTCTTCTTTTTTTTTTTTTTTTTTTTTCTTCTCTTTTCTGCCGGTGATAAATCCAGGGAGGCTTGGGAGGTTATGGGGAGGTTAGACAAGGGGAAAGTTGTCCATGGACGGAGTCTTAGCCCAAGGACCAAATCAAAGGTGGATTTTTAATCCATAAATGATTAGTAGGCAAATGTTAGGCCTAAAAAGAGGGGGGAGGGGAGGGGGGAGGGGAGGGGGGAGGGAGGGGGTTGGAGGGTTGGAAGGGTGGGAAATGGGAGAGGGAGGTTGTTTTTTCTGCAAAATAAAAGATGATATAAAAGCAAGTGAGAAGGGAGAAGGAGAGAGAAATAAAAAATATAGATGGAGGAGAAAAGAGGAAATTTAAGGAAGATGGAAGAGATTCAGTTTATAACATATAACATAAATGGGTTGAACTGTCCCGGGAAAAGATATAGATTATTTAAAGAATTACACCATAGAGATGCCTCAGTGATATTTTTACAGGAGACACATCTTGAGATAAGTTCAAATGTTAGGCTGAGGTCTAAAAATCACCCAACATGGTATTATGCAGATTCCCCGGTTAAAAGAGCAAAAGGGGTAGCAATAGGCCTGGCAAAGAACGTTAGGTTCGAGTTGGAAGACAGAAAAACAGACCCAGATGGGAGATTTTTGTTCTTAAGGGGCAAGTTACAGGAGATCGAGTGTACACTGGCTAACATTTACTGTCCTAATAAAAAACCGGAGGAGTATCTGAAAAAGGTGTTGAGGAAGTTGATGGACTTTAAAAAAGGACGTTTGATCCTGGCAGGGGACTTTAATTTTTGTATGGACCCACAAAGGGACGCCACCTCCCATATAAAGACAGAAGGAAGTAAGGCCCTGAAATTATTGAAAAAAGAACTACACATAAGTCAATTGGTAGATGCCTGGAGAATTACACACACGCAAGATAGAGATTATACTTTTTTCTCAAATATGCATAAGAGATATTCAAGATTAGATTATATATTAATAGAACATCAATTAATTGACCACCTGACCCAGGTAGACATAGAGACAATATCTTTGTCAGACCACGCTCCAGTTACTATGAAAATGGAATGGGGGAGAAGGAAAAGCGGAGGGCTGGGATGGAAATTGAATGAGACACTTTTAGTGGAAAGGGAAATAGCTCAGAAAATAGGGGAGGAGATCGAACGCTTTTTTAAGGAGAATCAGACAGGGGAGGTGTCAACAGCCACAGTGTGGGAGGCACATAAAGCTTATATAAGAGGAATATTAATGGCGATTGGGGCAAGAAAGAAAAAAGAAAGAAGGGAGAAAATGAATGAGCTCTTAGAAGAAATAGGTAAATTAGAACAAATACATAAGAATAGAATAACAAAAGAAATAGAGCTGAAGTTAAAAAAACAGAAGGAAGAACTGAAAGAAATGATAGAAGAGGAGAGGAGAAAAGTATATAATAGAGTTTTAAGTGAGAGATATAGATGGGGAGAAAGACCTGGAAAGTATCTGATGAGAGCCTTGAGGAAAAAGAAAAATAGAAATTATATAGAAAAAATAAAAGATGCTAAAGGAAACATGAAACACTCAAATAAAGATATCACCAAAGCCTTCATAGAATATTACAGGAAACTGTACAATATAAGCCCCTTGGAAGGTTCAGAAACTATAGACAGTGAGAAAAATCAGAAAAGAAAGAAATATCTGGAAATGGCTAGGTTATTAAAATTAAATGAGGATCAACTAAACTCCCTAGATGCAGATATCTCACAGGAAGAAATAAAACTAGCATTAAAGGGGACAGTGTCGGGGAAAAGCCCAGGTCCAGATGGTTATACAGTGAGATACTATAAAAAATTTTGTGAAATCTTAGTACCAAAACTCAAAAACTACATGAATGCACTAGGTGGAGAGATGGAAGTAAGAAGAGAATCACTACAAGCCCAACTCGTGCTCATTCAGAAAGAGGGAAAAGATCCCTCTCAGTGTTCTAGCTATAGACCTATTTCACTATTGAACACAGATACTAAGCTGTACGCAAAAGTCCTAGCAAACAGATTGAAAGAGCTAATGCCTGGATGGATACATGAGGATCAGGTGGGTTTTGTTCCAGGGAGGGAAGGAAAAGATAATGGAGTACGATCATTGATGCTAATCCAAAAGAGTAAAAAGGGAAAAGAACCGGTGGTACTACTGTCTATAGATGCTGAAAAAGCGTTTGATAGGGTAAACTGGAGATTCATGATGGATACTCTGGAAGCTTTGGGAATCGGGCCTAGGATGAGAGAGTGGATAGGAAAGCTGTACAGATACCCCTCGGTGGTCATTGGGGTAAATGGGGAGAGGTCAGAACCCATTGAGATGTCAAACGGAACAAGACAGGGATGCCCATTGTCCCCATTGCTGTATGTTATATCTCTAGAACCTCTATTGTCAACAATAAGATTGAATAGAGACGTAAAGGGAATCCTGATAGGAGATACGGAACATAAAGTTGCTGCCTTTGCAGACGACTTGTTGTTCTATGTAAGAAACCCCAGGATAACACTTCCAAACTTAATGAAGTCACTAAAGGAGTACGGAGAACTATCAAATTTAAAGATAAATCCAACAAAAACGGAGATTCTAAATATAAACATCTTAAAAAACGAAAAAGAAAAGATACAAAAAGAATTTCCCTTTAAATGGAAAGACAGAGATATAAAATATCTAGGAGTAAAACTCACAGCCTCACATAAACATCTATATAACTAAACTATATTACACTGATTAATGAGATTAGAGATGAATTAAAAAGATTGGAGGGAGGAACCCTGACATGGATGGGTCGTATTAATCTGGTAAAAATGGTAATAGTACCAAAAATCATATATAGATATCAAATGATCCCAATTAAACTCCCAGAGATTTTCTTTAAAATAATTAAGAAATTGATAACAAGATACATATGGAGGAATAAAAAACCAAGACTGTCATACGAACTGCTAAGTAGGAGGAAAGAAAGAGGGGGTTTAGGGCTCCCAGACTTTAAAAGATATTACAAAGCGGTAATACTGGCAAGAACCATAGATTGGATATTTAATAATAAAAAAAGCTGGGTGAGAATAGAGAATGAACTCAGTGGAATAGACTTGGGAAGAATGATATGGGTGCCAACACAGTATAGGGGTTTAAATGACAATGTAAATACATACACTTTGAATGTTTTAAAGATTTGGGATAACTTACACAGAAGTATGAAATGGACTTTTAATTCTACACTGATTCCACTAAAAAATACAGAGTTTTTCCCCCCAGGTAGAGAAGAAATAGGAGGGAAGTGGTTTAAAAAAGATAAGGTGCAATTAGGAGATATCTTGGTGGGAGACGAAATAGGAGCATTTGGCGAATTGAAAAAAAAAGAGGGAGAGATTTTCACTAAATTAGATGAATGGCGGTACTTCCAATTGAGGTGTTTTGTCGGAAGTTTGCCAAGACCTTTAAGGACAAGAGACAATTGGAACTTGTTCGAAAAGACATTGGGAACACAAGGTGATGGGAAACACGGGATTGCTAGAGTTTATAAAATACTCACTGAACTAGACACAAACACGAAACCAACATACTTAACAAAATGGGAAATGGATATGGGAGTTGTGATAGATGAGGAAAAGCAGAGGAGAATGTATAGATTAACTCACGAAAATGTCTCTATGAGAGAAGTAGAGATGAACTATAAGTGTTTGACAAGATGGCACATTTCACCAATAGTAGAAAATAAGATGTGTGGAGAGAGTACACCGCTGTGTTGGAGGGGATGCGGAGAAATAGGCACAATATACCATATTTGGTGGGGATGCCCAAAAATCCAGATATTCTGGAAAACAATAATCCACTTAATAAGAAAATTGACAGGAATAGATATAAATCTAGATCCAGAAGTATGTATCTTGCACATCACGGATATAACGGTAAATAAATATAAAAAATCAGGGATATGGTACTATATAAACGCTGCAAAAGCCCTGATACCCAAGTTCTGGAGGCAAATAGAGGCACCAAAGGAAGAGGACTGGATTGAAAGAGTCGAGCAGATTAAAAAGATGGAAAGGTTGTGCCATACCCAAGAAGATAAGATGGAGGTTTATTATGGGAAATGGGAGAACTGGGAAAAAGCTAGATTATATATGAGATGTAGGAAAGAATAAAGATAACAGAAAAATTTCCACTTGCTGATACAAGAAGACGCAGAGAAAAGATAGAATAGGCAGAGGGGATACGGGGTGGGGGGTGGAGAAGGGGGGGAAAGGTTGCATAGAGTATATAAAGTAGAAATGTTGGTTAATATAATATTATAGAATATATTTTTATATATATATATTTATATTGTGATGATGAAATGTAATTAAAATGGAAAATTAATAAATATTTAAATTATAAAAAAAAAAAAAAATGATAATTAAAATTGTAGTTAACTAGGGGGAGCTCTACTTCTAATTGTTAGTTAGAGGCTGAGTAGCAGCCTGGGTGTGATAGCCAGGTGGGTCAAATTTAGGTCAGCAGCTGAAAGGCTCTGCAGACTGACTCTCTGAGACTTCCCCCTGCTCTGGAACTTTGTAGAAAGATCTAGAAGTAGTGGGCAGAAGTAAGGCATGGCTAGTCTGTACTCTTATAGGATCCTGGCCAATCCCAAACAGGAAGCTTGGCAAGGGGCCAGGACAGCCTTTAAGAGTAACTGGGCCTGCTCAGCAGTAGGAGAGACAGGGAGAGTTTTGGTAGAAGATGAGGAAGTGAGGCTGGAGAGCAGGAGCCTGGGAGAGGCCCCATATGGAGAGGGGCTCACCTATAGGCAGAGGTCATAGAAGGAGGAAATCTTGGGACCACCTGTGTGGCAGGGAAGGAGCAGCCCAGCTAGAAGGCCTGGTAGCAGCCACCAACCCACCAGTAACACAAAAGAAGGACTAAGTGAGTAAACCTGCACCCCCTGGGCCAGATAGGGGAAGGAGCACTCTGGTGGGAAACCAGATTAGCGACTACCAGGGACTGTCTTACTTTAAAGCGACAGGCACTGGATCCCCTGCTCAGGGATTCACCCAGATCAGCCGGATTAGGAGAATATAGGGTCTGGGGCGGTACAACCGGAAATGCTGGCTAGCTTTTCAAGAAGAGGATTTTTGTTGTAAAACACTTGTATATAGTTCCAGGAAGCTGTTCCAGTTCCATTGGGTATCCTGTACACCCCTAAACCTATCCCAGTTCAAATTCTTTTATAAAACTTCAAAACAAAGCTCAGGGAGACTGTCTCCTGGAGGCAAGTTAATGTGGAAATGCGTGTTGCCTGGCTGTGCAGGACTATAGGGGGACCCAAATCTATGGCAACTCCTAAGGGGGTAGTGCTACAAAATTAAAAGAAAAAGCTACTGTATATATAGCTCTTTGGAGATTTTGCATTTCCAGGTAGGGGGCTCACGCACGCCCCCTACTTGGAAACGCAAAATGACATATATATACATGATTTTGCGTACCCTTGACGCCCTGTTGCAGTATTTCTGCCATAGGGCGGCGGGAAAGCGATTATGGTTTTCAAACATTATGAGGAGAAAATAAACATTTTGAAAAATACAGCATCAGGTATAATGAGCAAGTGCACCATGTATAGCATGAGACATAGAAACAAATTGTCTCAAATGCAACAACATGTATCAGGGCAACCATTAGCTAGGAAAAGTACTGCCCATACACTGTCAGGGTAATCCCACAGCCTCATGTACACATTAAAACAGTATAAAAGAAGAGAAAGGAAATACCCAAGGGAACAAAAAAATGGGGGAAGGGGAAAGAGAGGAGCGTTCACATTTATGACCACCCAGGCAATAAAAACCACAAAAAAAACAAATAAGGGATAACAGAGTGCCAATCTGCATCAAAACAGGCAAATAGAGTATCATGAGATAAGAAGGGATGTATTTAATCATCTGGGATCTGTGTAGAATAGTATTGCCAATCCATCCATATATCTTCAAATTTTTCTTGTTGATTTCTAACCTTATACATCCAAAGTTCCTCTTCCATAATGGCATCCACTTCCTGTTTCCAATCAGAGAGAGTAGGACATGTGGTTTGTTTCCAGAATCTTGGGATTAGGGATTTTGCCACGTTGGGCACATCCCCTCCAACAGTGGTCATCAACATTAGGAAACATCTGTGCTAGGCGGGAAGCTGTTTTGTACCATCTGATTCGAAATTTGTAGGACTCCTGAATATGGGAGCTAATGGATGAGGAGTGTGTCAGTTTGATAAGCCATTGAAGCTGGGAGGGGGCAAGTTCCCTCTCCCATTCCCTAATATAATATGGAACAGATTTTGAATGGGTGCTCAATACAATTTTATACATATGAGAGAGCAAATGTCTGAAGTCAAGGAGTCATTTTCACAAGGATTCAAATGGTGTAGGGGTATCGCTAGGATGCAGTTTAGGCTCCAGTTTATATAGAAAGTCAGTCAATTGGCAATACCTCCAATTTGCAAAAGGGAAGGTTCCATATGTGGATTCTAAAACTGAAAGGGGTAAAGGCTTCCCGCAAGAGGTTGTTTTAGCACAGGAGGTATCACAATCTTCCCCGCAGGAGCGAAAGAACCTCCCTTTAGTTGAGACCATGGATATCCCCCCAAAAGTGCTATGGGTGAAATCGGAGGGATGTATTGTCCAGTCGTATTGAGCTTATCCCAAACAGTTAGGGTGGTCTAAGTCAATGGGGAAGTCCAGTCAAAAAGTCCCCTAGATGTGGATGGGATCCAGGGGGCACCCACCAGGTTCCTACCCACCACCGACTTCTCCAACGGTACCCACACTTTGGTAGAGGTGTCATGACACCAATTTAATCTACGTACAAGAGCCAGTGCCTTATAATACAGGGCAGCATCTGGAAGACCAACTCCACCGTCCAACTTATGTCGGCGTAAAATATAATACGCCAGCCTGGGCTGCTTATCATGCCAGATAAAGGTTAAAAAGGCTCTACGTAGGTCTAGGGAAGGGTAATGGCCATTGCATATAGAGTATATATAATCCTCAGAAGAATTGTCATTCTGAGAACATTCACCCTCCCAAACTAAATTAAGGGAAGGACCCTCTATTGCTGCAGATTCTTCGCAAACACCTGTCTAAGGCTTCGGGTCGGAAGAAATGTGGGTTAGAAGGTATGGCAAGGAATCTTTTCGCCACACAAAAGGGAAGTACTGTTGTAGGGATTTGGCTAGTGGGGGGGGGGGGGGATATGGACTGGAGGAAGTTCAGGCTTACAAGAAATTATGTAAAAATTTGACAGTAGGTCGGATTGGTCTAATTCCGTCATAAAGACTGGGAGAGAAATATGAGGGTTAGAGAGATAAACATAAGGTAATCGGCGTATGCCAAAACTTTATGCTCCATGGAACCAATACTAATCCCCAAAATGTCTGCGAGGCTCCAGAGGCGCCTAAGGAAAGGTTCTAAAACTAGGGCGAACAACAATAGGGATAATGGGCACTCTTGTCTAGTCCCATTGTGAATAAAGAGTCAGTCAGAAAGGATGCCGTTCACCTTTACACAGGCTTGAGGATCCCAGTAAAGGGTCAAGATCCACCCCAGCATCCTGTCTCCGAGTTCAAGTCAGCGAAGCAGTTCCACCATATAAGCCCAATTCAGGTGATCGAACACTTTTTCAGCGTCCATTAATACAATGTAAGGCGCACGTACAGGAGTATACTGGGCCCAGTGTAGGATGTGTAAAGCCCGAATGGTATTATCTTTGGCCTCACAACCCACAATAAAACCAGTCTGGTCTGGATGAATTAAGCTTGCAACATGGTCCTGGAGGTGCACTGCTAAAATCTTAGACAGTAATTTGGTGTCAGCATTCAGCAGGGAAATGGGCCTATAATTGGTGCAACTCTGTGGGTCCTTGCCAGGTTTTGGCAAGACCATAATGTGTGCCAGTAAGGCTTCTGAGGGCAATGGATTGGTAGAGGTAATAGAGTTAAAGTAACTACAAAGTGGGGTAGCAAGTGTAGGAAAATATTTCTTATAATAGAGATTGGTGAAACCATCAGGCCCAGGGCTCTTGCTCAGTGGAAGGCCAGCCAAAACAGTCCTTATTTCCTCCGAGGTGATCGAGCATTCCTGTTCCTCAAGGATCTGAGAAGAAAGAGCTGGAAAGGCGGACTCCTGCAAATAGGCCCATATACTATCTGAGACATGGTAACATTGAGGGCGGTTGAGGGTGGTAAGTGAATAGTACTGCTGGAACTCCTTGACGATAGAGTGGGAATCTACTACCCATTTGTTCCGAACTGTCAAATTGTGGACATGGCGAAGGACCTGTAAGTTTCTCAATTGCTTGGCCAGGAGACGGCTACACTTATTCCCATGCTCATAGAAGTGATGCATATAAAATATAAGTTTGTGCCTCGCTCTACGGTCCAGGCATTGAGATAGGGAAGTACATAAGGCATCCAGCCTCTGAGCAACTATTGGGTCATAATGTGCCTTGTCCTTAATTTCAAGGGTGTGATTTGTATCCAACAAGTCTAAAACCTCTTTCTGCTTCTCCTTTTTATTGTGGCATTAGCAATCAGTTCCCCCCTGATTACTGCTTTATGACCCTCCCAATCTGCCTGGGAAGATACATCTGCAGAGGAGTTAGTCTTGAAGTAAAACTGCAAAGAACGAGAAACAGCCTAGGAAATAGCTGCATCATCAAAGAGGCTCTTGTCAAGTCTCCAGATTTTCTCAGTTCAGTGGGCAGCAGGGGGAAAAAGCATCAGTGTGACTGTGGAATGATCAGAGATCGTAATAGACTCAATAGAAGACAAAAGGACATTACATAAATAAAATTGATCTACAAAAATAAGATCAAGATGGGAGAACGTATTAAACATTTTGGAATAGTAACTGCAGTCCTTATCTCTGACATGCATCACCCACCAGTTGTCCACTAAATGGAGAACCTGGAGTAGTTGTTTAACATGTCTGAGTGCCTGATATAAGAGGGCTGTTTTACCTGAGGAGATGTCCATATCAGGATCAACAGCAACATTAAAATCGCCTCCCAGAATCACCATATCTTTCTAGAATTCCATTAATTTCTTAAGGGTTGTAGAAAGGAAATAACTGGGAATTTGACGCAGAAATTGCAGCAAAAGTGTATTTATAACTGTGAATCAAACCTTTGAGCAAAAGATAACAGTCTCTGGGTCAATTTTGGTACATAATAAGGAAAGCTATAGAGACCCCTCGAGCCTTAGAGATGGGATAAAATGGTACCATTGATCAAAGGTCGTGAGGGGCAAGCGGGGAGTAGAGTTGGCAGTGAAGTGCGTCTCCTGCAAAAATAAAATCTCAGGTGACAGGTGGCGCAATTTCTGCCAAAGTCGTCCCTTCTTCTGGGGGGAACAGAGTCCCCTAACATTATAAGACATAATTTCTCTCTTACTAGCCATATTGACAATACAATAAGAGACACACACATGACATAGACAACAGGAAATCCCACCTGAACAAGAGCATTAACCCGTTTGGGTAAGCAACCATACACAGATCAACTAAGACCCCTTCAAATGCCCAGGAAAAAATATAGCAAACCAGAAAAAGGGACAGAAAAAACAAAAATAAAGCAACAAGGTCCAAAACAGAAGAGGGGGAGTTGGACCAACTAGGGGGAGGGCAACAACTGTGGGGAGGGGTGATTACTACTTTGAACTCACAGAGTATAAATCCTATATTAGAGGACCAACCTAATGCGGGGAAAGGGGCTGATGCCATGGAGTAAACAGCTTAGCATCCCCTGGGCAAAAACATAAAACTACCATATAAATATACATAACAATGATGGTAGCATCAGAATGAACAGAATCTAATACCTCAATAGACCATCTCTAAGGTAAAAATTACCAAAGAGGACCTGTAAATGAGAATGGGGAGATAGGAGCCAGCCCTGGCCAACATCAGAAGATTCAGCCAATCAACATAAAAAGCCAAACACATGACAAGAAGAACTCACGACATAGAGACTGGGTGAGACAGTTAGGTTGGAGATGTAGGGGCTGAGCCTTGGTTCCTGTGGCCAGCACGATTTCTCCGAAAGGAGCTGGAAGTGGCCTTGTGCCAGCCTTCACAACGTTGCAGGAGTATGATGGTACTACGCTACCTCCAATCTGGAAAGTCAATTGGCTGTAAATCCAAGGTGTCTAGAAAGTGAGGCAGGTCATCTTTAGTGTGTAAGACCACAGTTCTTCCATTCCGTGTGGCGGTCAGGCAGAAAGGGAATCCCCAGCGGTTGTTGACATTTACTGTGCGTAAGGCATCCAGCAGAGGGTGCACTGCACGCCTCTGCATAAGGGTCCTCCAGGATAGATCAGGAAAAAGGGTAAGCTGAGCACCGTCAAAATTAATGGAAGGGTGACCGTGAGCCGCCTTCCTAATGGCTTCTTTCACAGAATACTTGTGTAGTTTGCAAATGACATCCCACGGTTTATCTGCGTCTTGAGGAACAGGTTGGAGGGCTCTATGAACTCTATCAATCGTGAATTTCATCAGGGGCAAGGAGTTGGCAAAATAGGCCATGCACTGTGCATAATAAATATGAAGGGCGGGTCCCCTCAGGCATATTCTGCCTCCTGTCTCTGTTCTCATAGTTATCAAGTTGGTCTAATAAAGAATTAGGGACATCTTCATGGTGTGTAGTAGTTTCTTGCATAGCAGTAATGGTCTGAAGCATCTCATCATGGTTTGTCTCCATAGCCTCTACTCTGTGGCCCAAGGCTGCAGTGTTCTGTTTAATCCCCTCTATAGCCTGCTTACAAGACAGCTCCACAGCTGCAATTATTTGTTGAATGTCAGATTTATTTGGAAGAGTTCGTATGTGTTTCCTGAGATCCCATGCAACATCAGGCATCAAGCTCTGGTGAAGGGGAGAATCTGCCCACTGAGTGTGTGGATGGAGAAGGGTTGGGACACAGTACCTGCAAGGATGCCGGTGGAGTTGGGGAGTGGCCGCTCTGTGCTCTAGGGGAGCGCTGGGAATCCTTGTGGTCAGGTGACATCTTCGCAGACACCTGAGAGCCAGCAGTTTGCGAGGTGAAGAAGGACTAGAGCCCAGTTGCCTGGGATTTGCTGCCACCGGGAGGCTGAGAGAATGTGCGGCTCTTTGGAGGCATAAGTGAGGCCAGTGAGGAGTTAGGAGACTGCTGCAGTGCGATGTGTGCCCAAGGGGAAGCAGGAGCTCATCGCCGAGCGTCCTCAAACCATGACAGTCAGGCCACGCCACTTTGTGGAATCTCTTTGTTGGGATTATATACTATTTTTTTAATCTTTGGAGGATTAGTTCTTATATTAAAATAAATGTACTGGCATTGTTGACCCTAGACTCTCTGGCAACCTGTTAGAAGTAACAGTAAAATTTTATTTTAAATAGGCCCCTGATCATATGAGTCCATTTTGGGGTATAGTTGGGAAAATGGGGCTTTGACCTCCTTCCTCCATTTACCTATAATTTATTTTGATATATGCATTGATACTACCGAATGGGGATGTATTAATGCCTATAGGATATCCCATTTAGTGGATTCCCTCCCCCTTCTTTTCCATGATGGATTTCATGATTGTTTGTTGTGTCTACGTATAAATATTATATTTTGTGTACATTTTTTTTTCCCCAGTTCCAGAGGGTTGTTGACCACTCTTCACAGTTCCAATACTTGGTCTTTTCTGGAGACTTTTAATTGTTATCCCTTCCGTCCATGGTTTTGCTCCTGTCCTGCACCGGCCATCATATACAGCTTACCATTGTGACAGGTAGCTTATACAGTATTTTGGATTATTTAAACAAGTATTGTACAATGTTCACTCTTTGCAATCTGTTTATGTTTATTTTTTTTATTTCTAGACAGTTTTGTATAATCAACTTATCGTCCTTAGGATGCGGGCCTTGCCCTGCAAAACGCATTGAAGGATACAATCAAGATGCTATAAGCAGAATTTCTGTAAAAGCATGATGGCAGGAATTACTATATAGGGTTGATGTAATATGTTGTACAATTGTCTTCATGCCAATTTTACCTGCGCAATATTCTTATTATGTATATAACGTAGTCCCTTTCTTATTGCATACCTGAAATAAAAATTATCTGTTTTTACTTGTAAATTTTTCTTGGTGTGGTACCATTAAAGTCCTACTAAGTTGTGTGTTGTTAGGGATTTGTCTTGTGCATATTTGTTTGCAAAATTTTATAACGGAAACTAAGAAAAACATACTTATTTTCAAAATGTTCTGCATTTTTTTCATTTATATAATAAAAATAAAAAGTGGTGATCAAATTCCACCAAAAAAAAGCTCTATTTGTGTGAAAAAAATTATATAAATTGAATTTGGTTAAAGTTGCATGACCGAGCAATTGCCAGCTACAGTAGGCTAATAGACAAATTTTAT
Source organism: Staurois parvus (assembly GCF_062004578.1). Taxonomy (NCBI): domain Eukaryota; kingdom Metazoa; phylum Chordata; class Amphibia; order Anura; family Ranidae; genus Staurois; species Staurois parvus. The sequence continues at coordinate 3,992,829 of NW_028317998.1, forward strand.
TGATACTTGTATTTAAAACTACAGCTCATGATGTTTTGAATATTACACCATTTGGCCAAAACTTTGTGGACACTTAGAGGGTGTTTGTGAAAATGTGTTCCCTTTTAGCCAAAAAAGAATTTGTAAGATCAGACACTGATGTTGGGTCAGAAGACCTGGCTTGCATCAGAGTTCCAGTTTATTCTGAAGGTGTTCATTAGGGTGAAGGTCAGGGCACTCAAATACCTCAACACCATACTCGGTAAACCATGTTTGTGCACCTGGCTTTGTACAGCTGAACTGAACTTAATAGAAGGTATGTCCACAAACCTTTGGCCATTAGTGTAATGAGATTAATTTTTTTTTAATATCTGCCTGTAAACCAGTTTTAATATGAGAAAAAAAATATTTCTGATGAAACATTTCAAGTGTCTAACTTTTTATTACTAACTGGAAAGGGGGTTTCCAAAATTGATTATAAAAACAACATGTCAAAAGGCAATGCTATTTGGGAGCAGTAATAACTGGGAAATTCCACTTGCGTGACAACTCACAACGCACCGAGCGCATTGGTCATCTATTAAAATTATTTTGTATTTGTTTGAATTTTTGTGCATTGTGTTGAAGATTAAAGTAGAACATTCAGTGATGCATAAAAAAGATCAAATATACGCTATTCATACTTGAGATGAATGTCTTTAGGCATTTTTACAGGCTTTTTTTGTGTTTCTACGGGTGTATTTTTAACCTTTTTAAAATTATTTTTAGCCACTGGAAAGCTAGTTGCTAGATTTTGCAAGCATTCCAATTGAAGGTTATTGGGGCACAAAATGTTTAGTTCCGAATGGAAATTTGGATCAAATTTTTGTTATTCCGAGATTCAGATGTATCCAAAATGCATTATAACAGTAACGAATTTCAACGAATCTGAAATAAATTATAACGAAACAGCAAAATTAATTTGTTTCTTTTGGATGTTTAAAGCATCTGAATGAAACAAATAATCCAAATTGTTTGATAATAACTGGTTGAGAAGCAGGCGGGATTCCCAACTGACAGCATAATGTAAACAAACAAGTGCCAGCTTTAAAACAAACAAAAAAAAATAGTGTGGGGGTCCCCCTCCATTCCATAACAGTGTTAAAGTTTGCTAGGTATATATGCTGGTGGGCAAGGTGGGAAGGACAGAATGAGCAGCGCATGCACATCATTTCTCAATAATGTGCAAACACTGCACCAACTCAATCTCCCATGAATACAGGCTGCTGCATATAGTCACACATTCTGTCAATCAGTAAGCCAGGGTTGGAGCTGGGAGTGGCCAATTGCTGGCTGACAAGATAGAGGGTGAGTATTTAGGTTCTCAAATAAAGCTGGGTACGCAGGGGCTGAAAACACTTTCCGCCTGTATGTACAACTCTCTGTCCAACAGAAGATGGTCTCATGACTGTCTTCTGTTAAACGGTCATACTGGAAAACCAGCATCTGATCAGTGTTAGCAGCCAATGGCTTAGTGTATTCCGGTGGGGGGCAGTCCCCCAGTCAGAACACAATAGCACAACGGGGGGGGGGGAGATTGCTGAATGATCGTTGAACGAAAAAAATGTCTTGTGTGTACCCGTACAAGTCTAGGCATGACTAGTCCTCCTTAACACTATGGCGCTCACACTTCTTTGTATAGACGACTTCTATTATGAGGCTGCTATATTTTCCATGTACATGTTCTAAGCTAATGATTACATTAAGGGATCCTATGTGTACAGTAAGGGCTGTCAAACCAGGAGTATTAAAAAGTAGACGTGTCCACAACAAATAATTATCATAAAATGCCTAGAATAGTAAAAAATGTGAACAGGTGACCTTTGGCTGTTAGACCTAAAAATTGGATTTTTTCTATATACTTACCTGTAAAATCCATTTCTTGGAGTACATCACGGGACACAGAGCAGGTTATTCATGACTATGTGGGCTATAAGCCACCTATAAGTGAATGGACACTGGCCGCCCAATCAGAGAGGAGGTCCTTCCCTATATGACCCCTCCTATACAGGAAGTACTTCAGTTTTCGTAGCGAGCAATGAAAATTTTAGAAAGAGGGGAGTGTCCCGTGATGTACTCCAAGAAATGGATTTTACAGGCAAGTACAGTATGTAGAAAAAAATCCAATTTTCTTTATCATACATCACGGGACACAGAGCAGGCTTTTCATGACTATTTGGGATGTCCCAAAGCAATAAGAAATTTGAGGGGAGGGTGACACCATGATAGCTACCATCCACAATCCCTCAGGACATACTCAGCTGTCTGTAAAATACTGCAGCCAAAGGCAGAATCCTCTGCGGCTCTGACATCTACCTGGTAGAATCTTGTGAGTGTGTGAACCGAAGACCATGTAGTGACCTTGCAAACCTGAGCTACTGACACCTGATGGCAGATTGCCCAAGATGCCCCCACACTCCTAATGGAGTGTGCCTTCACCCAAAAGGGTGGGACTTTAGCTTTCAAACCATAGGCTTGAATGATTAATTGGCGGATCCAATGAGAAATAGTCCCCTTGGATGCCGCCTGCCCCTTCCTAGGCCCCTCTGGCAGCACAAATAGAGCATCTGACCTCCTAACCTGTGCTGTCGCCTTCAAGAACACCCTTACAGCACGAACCACATCCAAGGTATGCAGAGATCCTTCTCTTGCTGACTGAGGCCTAGGAAAGAATGAAGGCAGAACTATGTATTGACAGAGATGAAAACTAGAAACCACCTTTGGTAAAAAGCACGGGTGAGGTTGCAACACCACCTTATCATGATGCAAAACCAGAAATGGTTCTCTGCAAGATAGAGCTGGCAGCTCTGACACCCTTCTCGCAGAAGTGATTGCCACTAGAAACAACACCTTACGAGTCAACAGGACCAGTTCAATTTCTCCAATAGGTTCAAATGGTAGCTTTTGCAAAACCTCTAAAATCAAGTTCAGGTCCCAAGGACACAAAGGCAACCTGACAGGATGAGCCATATGCATCACTCTGGAAAAAATTGCTAATGCTGAAACCTGGCCCTTAAATGGTACCAACACACAAATTCTTCTGCAACCGTTTGAAGAAACTACAGAATCCTGCCAATCACATACTTTTGTGGGTGCTATTTGTGAACATCACACCAGGCAATGCAAGCCTTCCAGGTTCTGCAATAAATGTTCCTAGAAACTTCCTTTCTAGCACCCAACATGATGGGACAGACTCCGACACTCCCCTATCCTTCAGGATCAGGGTTTCTATAGCATGCCATCAAATTTAGCGACTGTAAAGCTGGGTGCAATATAGGACCTGAAGACAACAGGTCTGGACGATAGGGCAGGGCCCACGGTCTGTCTACTACCATCTTCACTATGTCCACATACCAGGCCCTCCTGGGCCATGCTGGAGCAATAAGTATCACTGGAACAGACTTCTCCTGAATCCTGCATAAGAGACATGGCAGCTGGATCAGAGGAAAGACATAAATCAGTGAGAACTGGTTCCAAGAATGGCTAAGGCGTCTACCCCTGCCACGTGAGGGACCCTTACCCTAGACACAAAAAGACCAACCTTGTTGTTGAACATAGATGTTAATAGATCTACATCCTGGCAACTCCTTTGCTGACAGATTTCCTTGAAAACAATGGAATCAACTGCCGGCGACTGAGATAATCTGCCTGACAATTTTCCACACCTGGAATGAACACTGCTAACAGATTTGGAACATATCTCTCTGCCCAGGTCAGAATGTAGTTCACCTCCTTCTGAGCACCTCGACTCCTGGTACCACCCTGGTGGTTGATGCATGCCACTGCTGTGGCATTGTAGGACTGAATCCTTACAGGTTAACCCTGAAGCCTGGATGTCCAATACCTCAGAGCCAGCCTCATTGCTCGAAGTTCCAGGACATTGATGGGAAGAATCCTTTCCAGTGGAAGCTATGTTCCTTGAACAGTGGCCTTCTCCAGAACTGCCCTCGACCTGAAAGGTTACCAACTTCCACACCACTGCCTGAAAGGATCTTCCCTTCTTCAAATTGTGCGTTATCAACCACCAATGCAGGTTCTGCTACAGACAGAGATATGCAGTAATCCAGGGCTGGAATCTTTTTGTTCCTCACAGAATGTACCTTTGCAGCGTCCTGGAGTGGAACTGAGCATAGGGAATAGCCTCAAATGAGGATACCATCTTCCCCAGGAACCTCATACATAGGCGCAATGAAGGATACCTCTTGGCCTTCAAACTGCTTATCTCGTTCTTCAGGGCACAATGTTTCCCTGGAAGCAGAAGTACCTTTGCCTAAACCGTGTCTTGGACCATCCCCAAATACTCCAGGCTCTGCACTGGTTCCAGGGCTGACTTCTGGAGGTTGAGAACCCAGCCCAGCTGTTCCAGGATCTGCATCGTAAGGACCACATCCTGCTTCAGATCTGGCACTGACTGTTTTCTGAGCAAGATCTTGTCTGTGACTGATACTTCCTGAGTTCTGAGTAGCCCCAACATCAGAGCAAGAATGTTTGTGAAAACTCTGGGAGCCGTGGCAAGCCCAAATGGTAGTGCTATGAACTGGAAATGCTGAGCCCCTACCACAAACCGCAAAAATCTTTGGTGAGGAATGAATATTGGTACATGCAGGTACAGTATGTGTCCCTGAAGTCTATGGACGCTAGGCCACTACTGACCGAACCAATTCCATATGAAAAGATTGAACATTTAGGAAGTGATTTAGCCCCTTGAGGTCCCAAAATGGGCCTTGCATCCCCATTTGGTTTTGGGGTTTGAATAGAACCCCTGAAACCTTTTGTCCGCTAGAACTTCTGTGATTACTTCTTGATCCAATAGGCAATTGAGTGCTAAACAATTTTTTACATGGCAGTTCTGCTGACCAACTCTTCAGCCACAAAACATTGCACGTGTTCACTGATAAGAGGACCAAGCGAGAAATTTGCTGAATGGAATCTTTAAGAGCATCAACTGTGAAACACAAAGCATGTGAAACATCCTCCAACTCCTCAGTTGAGCATTCCCCCTGCACTGATGGTCTTCCAATCCGCTGCTTTACACGGTCAGAAAGACTCTGGCAAATGCCAATAGCTGTCACAGCTGGCTGTGTGGCAGAACCTGCCAGGGAGAAGGAGGCCTAAAGGAGAGACTCCAGCTTCTTATACGCTGGGTCCTTGACATTATCCACAGGACATGTTAAATATTTATTCAGGGATGAAATGGCTGCATCCACTACAGGCAACCCCCATTTCTTAACAAACTTTTGTTCCATGGGGTACAAAACAGAAAACCTCTTTGGTGGAACATAAACCCTATCTGGGTAATCCCAGTAAGCATGCATAATTTGCTCCAGAAGAGGATGAACCAGAAAGGTCTGAGTACTCTGTGAAGGCTTCGAAGAGCTCAGGGAAGAATAAGTAACCTCAGAGGTTTCTATTGGAGGTAGCCTGAATCTAGACTGTACCATATCAGTGAGGTCTTGGACTAAAAATCTCTGAGACTGGGAGGCAGAGACCTCCTGCTTCTCCTCAGGCTGTGACTCCTTAGACAGAAATTCTACTGCCTGACCTTCCTCCAGCTCTTCCTCATCCTCAGGCTCCACCCATTCCTGCTCCAGGATTGGTGGTTCTAGTGATGGGGATCTATCCCGCTTCTTAGCCCCCTGAGAAACTTATGCAATCATCCCCGCAATCTCATCTTCTAAACCCGCTAAGGCTGAAGCAAGATCATCTTTGGTTACATATGCTGAGGCAGAAGCCCCAGTAGCAACCACAATGCCAGATAGACGCAAAGGCTCAGACTGCCCAGTCGCTTCTGGCCTGTCAGGAAAGGATATTGCAGCGGACCTTCAGCTAGGTTCCTCAAGACCTGGCGGTGGCACATTAGTGCCCTTTCCTGCTGCACCTCTCCCACTCCGCTTTCTGGAAGACATTACTTCAGATAGCGCAAACCTGTGCACCTCCACTAGTAACACAGATCACAATGATACAGTTATGCAAGTAGTATGCTGAAAAAACACTCTATGCAAATGCTACCCTATGAGCCACCTAGGGCGGCTCCTGACTGACTGGTCCACGCTTCCCCCCAAGGGGAATACTTATGTGCCCCTACTGAATAGCCCACTCTGTGTCCCGGCCACAGGAGATTCTCCAGCAGCAGCAGCCCACGTGTGACCTCAATACCAAAATATGGCCGGCTTTTGTTTCCAGCCACACTCCCACTAGTGGCCGAACACAAAAAGAGCAAGCACATCTCGGGAACTATTGCGAGCACTCCCCCTAGTGGATACTCAGTCACAACATCTATCCTTTTCCCTCCAATTTAGAGCTTTGTTTGTTCTTACAGAGAGAAAAAAATGGAGATATCTTATCAGTCCCACAGCAGGTCCCTGACATCTGTCAGGCACAAACCTTCAGCCATAACAACGGGCATTGTCATACAGACCTTCAAGGACTCAGTCCCCATGCTGAGGGGCTACTTCCTTGGACCCATATAGCACCACGCTGGAAGTGCCTTGGTTAGATTTAAAACTGCACAGGGTTCCATCTGTGCAGGGTCCAACGTCATAAGGCTGCATTACAGGCAAAACCTTGGGGATTCTTCTCCTTATCCAGCGAGGCTCGGGTACTATCCATTTTAGCTTATAGCCTTCTGAATGAATCTGATTAAAGTCCCTGATTCTCTAATGGAACCGCTCTGAACTTTCAGGTATGCTTTAAGAGCACAGCAACATTTTCAGTGACCATCCACCTTACAGACACTGGCGAAAAAACTGAAGTACTTCCTGTATAGAAGGGGTTATATAGGGGAGGCCCTGCTCTTTGATTGGTCGGCCAGTGTCCATTCACCTATAGGTGGCCTATAACCCACATAGTCATGAATAGCCTGCTCTGTGACTGTCAGGGAACAAGAAGATCGCCGCAGCACATGAATCTGTGCATGTGCAGGATCCCGACAAGGCATACAGGCAGGCACTAGGACCCAGGTGCGCCTGTCACCAATGACGGCCCTGGCAGGCACTAGGACCCAGGCGCGTCTGTCAACGCTGGGCCGGGTATTTAAAGAGCCCCTCGGTGCTCATTCAGTGCTGACTGGTCTTCAGCTCTCCCTGTGTCCTGCTTGTTTCCTGTGCGATTTCCTTTGGTTCTGACCCGGCTTGTTCCTGACCCGACTCTGAGTACTCTCCTGCCTCCCCCGGTTCCTGACTTCGGCTCTGTTCCTGACTCTGGCATTTCCTCCTGATCCTGTACCATGCTGCCTGACTGTTATGACCCTGGCTATCCTATGACTCCGTTCCAGTCCTGTGTCCTGGCTACATACTTGGCTCTGCTGTGCATCTGGCAATCCACTGTACCTGCCTGGTCTATCTCCACAGTACTCAAATCAAAGGATATCCTGCTTATCAAGGTCATCATCTGCAAGATCCGCAAGCAAAACCCTGGCGCTCTTGTCCCCTCTGTTCCAACCTCAGCGGGCTCAGGATTAGTGACACAAGTGAGGCCGACCTCGTCAATTCAGTCTCCCATCAGGTATGTGACAGTACCAGTCAGACAATGATGGAGTCTGAAAGGAAGGCCTCACAATTGGGGGACATTCGCCAAACTGTGACTTCCTTGTCCAACGTCATACAGGACCTGCAGAGGACCTTCCAATACCTGGAGAGCAAACTGTGAACCGATCCTAATATCCTCTCAGACACAGTAACCTGTGGTACAGCAACTCAAACCGAGATCGGTATGTTCCTTGAAAACTCGGTTCTACCGAAACCCCGGGTACCTATGCCTGAGTTCTTTACAGGAGATCGCCGGAAGTTCAGGACTTTTCGTAACTCCTGTGAGTTATATTTCTCTCTGCTCCCCAGGACCTTCTCCTCACCAAGTAATAAAGTAGGGTTTGTCATCACCCTTCTTAGAAATGAACCCCAGTCCTGGGCATACCATCTCCGTGAACAGCATGATCCAGCCCTAACCTCTGTGGATTTATTCTTTTCAGCAATGGCACAAGTTTATGCAGACCCCTTCCAGCGCCAAACTGCGGAGTCTATGATCAGCAAACTACAACAAGGGCAAAGGCCTGTGGAGGATTATGTCACTGACTTCCGTATCTGGAGTTCTGATACTCAGTGGAACGAGTCTGCTCTCTGTCATCAGTTCTGCCTTGGACTTTCTGACACCCTGAAAGATGAACTGGCCCGAGTGGGGGTACCAACAAGACTGGACAGTCTGATAGACCTAACGATCCATATCGATCGTCGGATTCGGGAAAGGTTAAATGAAAGCACCAGTGAGAAACTTCTGTTATGCCCTGAGGTTGGGCCAGCTATGAATATGGTCCTGTCTGAGTTTCCCACCAAGCCAGCTAGAAGGAGCTTCTGGAGACCACAGTTATCCGCAGCAGAACGTCTCCATCGGCAGAAGTCCAATCTCTGCCTCTACTGTGGTGAAGCGGGACATTTCGTGGCTACCTGCCCGATCAAACCTCACAAAACGTCTCCCAACTACTGCTACATGATGCACCCTCAAGGTACTGACCGAATGCACCTCTCCTTCCAGCTGCAATTACAATTGGCCGAAAGGACTATCACGGTCCCTGCTATCATTGACTCAGGTGCCTGTAGCTGCTTCATGGATTCTCGTTTTGCTACACAGAATCAGATTCCCCTCCGCACGAAAACAGAGGCTTGCAGTTCATCTGGCAGACGGGTCTGGTATTAGTTCTGGTCCGGTAACACAAGAAACCTTGCCAATCTTTTGTTATTCTCAGTCGGAACACCAAGAATTCTTATGTCTGGACATTATCACTTCCCCAATTCTTCCAATCATCCTGGCTAAAAGAGCATAACCCAGCCATCAATTGGGTGACCAAAGAGACCTCTTTTCCTTCTGAATATTGTCAGATTCACTGCACCCTCAAAGAGACAGGTGGGACAACCCCTCTCCTCAGCATTCATTCTGACCCTGAAACCATGAAGCTTGTCCCTACGGCTTAACACGAATACCTGGATGTGTTCAATGAAAAGAGTGCCAACACCCTTCCTCCACATAGGCCCTATGATTGTCCAATTGAGCTCTTGCCCCGCGCTGAGATTCCTTTCGATAGGATTTACCCTCTGTCCGAAGTTGCATTAAAGGTCCTGCAGGGATATATAGATGAAAGCCTGGAAAAAGGGTTTATTCGGCCATCTACTTCACCAGCAGGAGCCGGCATATTCTTTGTGGAGAAGAAGGATGGCACCTTGAGACCCTGTATAGACTATCGGGACTTGAACAAAATCACGGTCAAGAACCGCTTTCCTCTTCCTCTAATCCCCGAGTTGTTCCAAAGATTGCGAAGTGCATGCTTTTTCTCAAAGTTGGATCTGAGGGGTGCTTACAATTTAGTGAGAATTCGGGAGGGAGATGAATGGAAGACAGCTTTCTGGACCAGATTCGGGCACTTTGAGTATCTGGTAATGTCCTTTGGTCTCTGCAACGCACCAGCAACCTTCCAACATCTGGTAAACAATGTTTTTCGGGACTACCTGAATTTATTTCTAATTGTGTATCTGGATGATATCTTGGTTTTTTCATGTTCCATCGAAAGTCATCGGGACCATGTAAAAAAGACACTGGATAGACTACGCCAACACCATCTCTATGCAAAAGCTAAAAAATGCGAGTTCAAGAAAAAGTCTATCCAATTCCTCGGGCTGGTGATCACTCCTGAAGGCAATCTCCATGGACCCTCAGAAGGTGTCCGCCGTCTTGGAATGGCCCTTACCTGAAGATAAGAAAGCTGTGCAGCGGTTAATAGGCTTCGCGAACTTCTATAGGAAGTTTATCAAGGACTTCTCGGGAATCCTAGCGCCAGTGACACAGCTCACTAGGCAACATGTGCTCTTCAAGTGGACTCCTGAGGCCCAAGCAGCTTTTGAACAGCTAAAAACCATGTTCACAACCGCACCCACCCTGAAACATCCTGATCCTGCCCTAGCCTTCATCCTCGAAGTTGATGCTTCAGAAAATGTGGTAGGGGCCATCCTGTCACAAAGGCAGGGGCCCAAATCCCTTCTGCATCCTGTCGCCTTATTCTCCTGGAAATTGAAAGTTTCTGAAAGAAATTACGATGTGGGAGACAGGGAATTACTAGCCATCAAAGCAGCTTTGGAAGAATGGCGCTATTTACTAGAGGGAGCAGCCCATCCTATTCTCATCTTTACTGATCACAAAAATTTAGAGTACCTGAGAACCGCAACACGACTCAGGCCACGACAAGCTAGGTGGGCACTATTTTTCTCTTGCTTCGTGTTCCATCTGACCTACCGTCCGAGTTCAAAAAATGGTAAACCCGATGCGCTCTCCCGCATGTTTCCTGACTCAGTTGTACAGTCTGAAACGGATACAATCTTGCCAGCCAAGAACTTTCTACTTCTGCAAACGGATCTCGTAACTCAGATAAAAGAAGCCATGGACAATATTCCACCTCCTGCAAATATGCATCTACAATTTAAGGATGGCCTGTACTTCCACAAGGGACAGATCTTTGTGCTCGAAGGACTTCGAGCACTTATTCTCCAGAGATGTCAAGACCATCCCTTAGCAGGTCACTTTGGAATTTGCAAAACATCGGAGTTAGTCTCTTGCTCCTTTTGGTGGCCTAATGCAGCAAGAGATTGCCAGGACTATGTGAAATCGTGCACAGTTTGTCTGAGGAATAAGTCGGATAAAGCCAAAACTTGTGGCCTGCTGGAATCCCTGCCTGTACCAGAAAAACTTTGGAGCATGATCTCCATGGATTTTATTGTGGAACTTTCCCCGTCTGAGGAATTCACCACTATTTTAGTGGTAGTTGATCGTTTGTCCAAGATGGCCCACTTCATTCCCTTGAAAGGGACTCCTTCCACTACAGAAACAGCTTCTGCTTTCATCAGGGAAATTGTAAGGCTTCATGGTGTTCCCTTAAATATTGTATCGGATCGAGGGGTACAATTTAAATCTAAATTTTGGAAGGCTCTGTGTGAGGCATTAGTGATCGAGTTACGCTTCTCCTCTGCTTATCATCCTCAAACAAATGGACAAACGGAGAGGACAAATGAAACGCTGGAGCAATATCTCTGATGCTTCTCCTCATATTCACAGGATGACTGGGCATCACTCCTTCCTCTAGCGGAGTTCGCATATAATAATTCCATCCACTCCGCCACCAAACAATCCCCCTTTTACTCTAACTATGGATACCATCCCTCCTTTCTTCCAGAAATACCAGTGGAGGCCGCTGTCCCGGCGGTAGAAGAAAGGATGGAGTTCCTCAGGAGGAAAGGCAAAATTTTACAAGAAACAATTTCTGAGGCCCAAGAGAGTAACAAAAAGTTTTTTGATAGAAAGAGAAGGGCAACTTGAAACTTAAACAAGGGGATAAAGTCTGGCTGTCCACAACTAATCTGAAGTTAAATTGTCCATCCAAAAAGCTGGGTCCGAGATACCTGGGACCATTTTCCGTCAAGAGAAAGGTCAATTATGTAGCATTTGAATTGGAACTACCAGCTAACCTAAAGATCCACCCGATATTTCATTGCTCTTTACTGAAACCACATGACCCAAGTGGGTTCCCCAACCGGAATTCTGAGGCACCTGCTCCACTGTTGGTGGATGGAAATGAAGAATACGAAGTGGAGGCTATCTTGAACTGTAGTAAGAGGGGCGGACAGACCCAGTTCCTCATCAAGTGGAAGGGTTATGGACCTGAGGATAACTCCTGGGAACCGTCCACTAATGTCCATGCCCCACAGATAATTCAAGCCTACCTCCGTCGTCATTGTCAGGGCAGGAACGATGGAATGGGCAGGCAGGCCTATGGTACGGTCACGCTGCGACTGACGACAGCCACTACCCACAGACCAGAGTCCCTCAGGGTGCGGAGTCTAAGCCCCAGGCTACCCTTCACCAGGGCCCCTGATGGTGGGGATGGACTTGACGCAGCCTGAGACCAGGTCGCGGCCCCCGAGTGACCCCAGCTGCGATAATGACTGCCGCCAATGGCGTACAGCTGGTGGGAGCTAGATGGGATCACGAGTAGAGTAGTCAGACAAGCCGGGTCAATAACAATGGAGCAGACAGTACTAGACGGTAGGCAAAGAAGACTCAGGTCACGGGCCGGGTTCAACAACGGGAGGTTAGATAAAGGGTTAACGCAGAGAGTAGTCTTGTCCAAGCCGAGTCGGTTACCAGGAGAGCAATGGGAACAACACAAGAGCTTGCAACAGGGCAACATACAGGACACAAGTGCAGAGCACACTTGCAGACAGCAGGTTTAAATGTGCTCAACCACACCCTTCTGAGGAGGAGCCGCAGAAGCCTGAAGGCATAAAGTTTCCCACCATGCTTTGCAGAAAACCAAGATGGAGGCCAGCTCATGGAGATGCACAAGCTCTGAAGAAAGGTAGGACCTTGACAGTCATCCTGAGAAACAAGCCCTAGTGGGCATCCAGAGGCTGCCCATGGGGGGGGGCAATGTCAGGGAACAAGAAGATCGCCGCAGCACATGAATCTGTGCATGTGTAGGATCCCGACAAGGCATACAGGCAGGCGGGCACTAGGACCCAGGCGCGCCTGTCACCAATCACCAATGACAGCACCGGCAAGCATTAGGACCCAGGCGCGTCTGTCGGCGCTGGGCGGGCTATTTAAAGAGCACATCGGTGATCATTCAGTGCTGACTGGTCTTCAGCGCTCCCTGTGTCCTGCTTGTTTCCTGTGCGATTTCCTTTGGTTCTGACCCGGCTTGTTTCTGACCCGACTCGGAGTACTCTCCTGCCCCCCCCCCCCTGGTTCCTGACTTCGGCTCTGTTCCTGACTCTGACATTTCCTCCTGATCCTGTACCGCGCTGCCTGACTGTTATGACCCTGGCTATCCTACGACTCCGTTCCAGTCTTGTGTCCTGGCTACATACCTGGCTCTGCTGTGCATCTGGCAATCCACTGTACCTGCCTGGTCTATCTCCACAGTACCCAAATCAGAGGATATCCTGCTTATCAAGGTCATCATCTGCAAGAGCTGCAAGCGAAACCCTGGCACTCTTGTCCCCCTGGTCCTTAGACGCCATCTGTTCCAACCTCAGCGGGCTCAGGATTAGTGACACAAGTGAGGCCGTCCTCGTCAATTCAGTCTCCCATCAGGTATCTGACAGTGACTCATGATGTATGATAAAGAAATGTAATCCCCTCTGCATGCAATCTATAGTTTTATTATTTAAAAGTGGTTCTTCGGTCGTTCTTTTAAAAAATTTAAAAGCAGCAGCGCCAAATACTGTAGCTGCCAATTTTTAACAAACATACACTTACCTGACCAAGGATCCAGTGATGTCCTCTTCAAGGCTGGTTCTTCACAGTTTTTGGGTCCCTGGCACTGCCTGGTGGGATCGCCTAGGTGATTCCAGCGCAATTAGGAGCAGGTACCTGGTCCCCCCCTCAAAGGTGTTAGAGGAGGGGGGAGAAGGATCATCAGCAGAACTTCCCTTTTAGGATGAATTTCTGCTTTAAGCACATTTTTTTGGTCAGTGCTAGATCTCAGACTGTGCTATGCACAATATAACAGCCTTGTATGTGAGATATTGCAGGCAGCACAAAGTGGGAGTGGTACACTACTGCAATGCTCAGGTGAAAAACTAAAGCCCTGAGCAGGTTGATTGTGTTTTCTGTGGGCAATTTTTCAAACACAAATAGTCATGCACATTAATAAGAAATTGAAGCTTTAACATCTATCTACTGTAGGCTAAACAAGTTCAATATCTGAAATGACTAATGTAGTGGCAGCCTCCAAAAAAGGTCACTGGATGATGCTCGTCTCTTTTGCTGCCCTGACCCTGTAAATTATTATTATACAGTATTTATAAAGCTCCAATAGTTCGCTCAGCGCTGTACATTACAATTCCTCATCCCTTCTGACACTCTAGGTTCAGAAATAGTTACCAATAATGTTCACCAATAATACCCAACACAGAATAAAAGGGCAATAGACCAAAAATTCAATAGCCACAATTGTACTGAATACCTTCTAAAAAAATAGCTCAAGTTACATCTAAGGGTTTACAAATAGACACAGCAATACACACATTTCAATGGACTATAACAGTAATAACAAGAGATGGGTAACACTACATGAATGATATCAGAAGACTGAATATAACCAATATGCATAGGTGGTGCCTGTTGAGAGTGCAACACTGGTTGTAGGGGGAGATACTCAGAAACCCATTAGCTCCCTCTGGAACACTGGCACACTGTAATGGGGCCAAATTAACACCTTTTGAGAAGTATTTAGTATATGGGTAGAGTGCCTATTTAAGTAAATGATTAGTTATCAATCATCCGAGGTAGAGTCAATCCAAGTTAAAGAATGCTGCCTTCTGCTAGCAGTCTCCAACAGTGCAGGTTGAGCTGCGCAGGTCCTTGGTCACACAGCAGGCTATTACCAGAATGACAGCTGTAGCGGATGAGCAGAGAAGAGCTGTGACGATTATTGGATGACAGTAAACGGCTGTGGACCACCTGGTGTGGTGATCTGTGACATGGCTATGCAGATATACCGAAGAAGTGTCTCTGGGACAGGTTAGGCCGCTGAGTCTCAATGCGGCTGAATGCAGGGCAACCTCTGACCGTACTGTCTGAAATCCCCTGGGCCAAGAGAGTGAGCCTGCCAGTAGCTGTCAAATATATAGGCTCTCCCACAATCCTTTGGTTGGGCAGTTTTTTGGGGCGTGTAGTTCAGAAGGGCTCTGAAATACAGTGATGTTTGGCTGCAGGACTACAAGTCCCAAAATCATCTGCTCTGGTCCAGGAAGAACTCCCCTTTGTTGTAGACTGGAAGTGATGCAACAGTCTGAGTGCTGGGCACTAGAGGAGAAATAGGCTATGGTTCTGTTGGATTATGTCCTCTTGATTAATCTTGCAGTAACCAACACCTGGCTACACAAAATAAAACAAAATGACCTGTTGAACAGAGAGGAGTACACATGTACCGAAAGTCGACCGGTTCCTGCTGAAACAGACGACTTTTGGTACATGTATACCCAGCTTAAAGAAGAGCTCCAATTAGTTTTCTGAACAGTAAAAGTCAGCAGATACAAAAACTGTAGCTGCTGACTTTTAATAATCACTTACCTATACCAGAATCACCCGAGGGGGCATCAGGGATTGTCTTCAGTCCTTGGCACAAGCATCTTAACTGTGGGCACCTCACTGTGACAGCTTGCGGCGGTGCACGCTGTGCATTGTCCCGCAGTCTTTTGGGGGTGGTGGGGGTGGGAGAGAAGAACGTCTGCTCAGATCATATAGGCGATCCGAGCAGAGGTGGGAACAGGTACCTGTCAAAACCAGGTACCTGTATCCCCCCTACAAAAAAAAAAATAGGCAAATGTCAAAGAGGAGAGGAGGCCTTAAAGCAGATGTTTCCCTTTTTCGGTGGAGTTCTGCTTTAACTGTTAAGGGCCACACAATACAAGATAGGACCAAGTCTTATCTATTTGTAGTATTTTAAATTCAGCAGTAATATGGGATCAATATGTGCATTACAGGAGTAGTGCTTGTATAGCTCAATAAACTCTATAGGTGACGTAATAGCATGTCTACATTAGCAATACTAAGATATTTTAGAAGTTTATAGTGCTCATATGTTGTAAAAGCATTCCTGTACACCAATTCTAATACTATAATATAAATACAAGTTAGCAATTTACACCATTTCCCTGCTAGTAACACATACATATTTGATTGCTGACATACGCATGATCATAATCTGATTGGTGAAATATCTTTTCCTTTTTGCTGTGTGTTCTATAAACATAGCATGCATACATCACAGAGGCAGGGAGGGAGAGAACAGATTGAAAGCATGGATACCTAATTCTGTAGGAAGCAATAGCAGTCAGCCAACAAAAAAAATCTAATACAGCTAAGTGCTAGCTCCAAAAAAAAAAATGTCCTTAGGGAATATGTGCTTCTATCTGCTAGTACCTACAGAAATGCGAATATACTGTATCTCCAGCCATCAATGGTGTGGAAGAGGTGTGTCAATTTCAGGTGCTCCTCTAATCTGTACAAAAGTCTGAGGTAGCAGCTTGTATAGTCTAACAATAACCTTCTGGAAAACTGACACACTATTTATACCCAGAATAAACATTAGGAAACCTGCTGAGTCACAACTGTGTCAGTGTGTTTACACTTTTTTTTTGTAACTAATAGATAACTCTACAAACCAGTAAAGTAAAAAGAATATTAAACAAGCTAATAATTTTATTTGTATAATATTAATCAGTGGGATAGCTTTAAATTGGGGGTATCCAATCTGCGGATACATAATGGATTTGAATGCAGTCCAACACAAAATTGTAAACTTACTCAAAAATGTTGATTTTTTTGGGAGATTTTTTTGTAAAAATGTGTTTACACTTAGCAAACACATGGTGTCGAAGAAAAATTTGACAGTGTCTCTTTACTCTGATCTTTATAAGTTTTATCTTTCCAAGGAAAAATCTTCCACTCTTCTCGCTCACACCTTATTCATGTCATCAGTTTTCGGCAGCACCTATATTTGTGAGAAACTATTTTTAAGGATAAAGCACATGAGGAGCAAAATTTGAACCAAAATATCTGATGAGAGCTTTGAGAATTCATTGAGAATTGCTACTACGTCTATCAAACCAGATATTGATGGTTGCATATTGATCAAAAATGGTGCCAAACATTGCACTAGTTTTATGTTGCCCTATTTTACTTTTATAATAAAAATCTTACAAAACAATGATTTTTTATTACTCAGCTAGGTCTACATTATCTATATCAGTGATCGTTAACTTATGATCTGCCCGACCGTTTATGCTGAGCAGCTGTCCTTATTGTTAGTGTATTTTATGTGTGGCCTAAAACAATTCCTCTTCTTCCAATGTGGCCCAGGAAAGTCAAAATGTTGGACACCCCTGCTTAAAGTGATAAAAAGCTTTTGTAGAAAAACATTCTACAACTGTAATATCCACACCTATGTTCAGTTTCTAACTAGAAAGTTCTCTTAGAACTTGAAAACTTTACCAATTACTCCCCCAGGCCCTACACCCTAAGAATCCTATACTTACCTGCCTATACATGATTCTTTTTCAATTAACCCGTTGGTGACTTGATTCCACCATCCAAATATCTGATGTGGATGGGAGAATCACCTCTGCTGAGCGTTTGTATTCTGACAGCCGGCGACGCTGATTGTGTGGAAATTTTCCCATGGGCTGGTTGTACAGAAGTTGATCGGTAGACTGTACAGACATTTTCCAACAGGCTGGTTATACAGAAGGCACTTGGTAGATCTACTTCTGTACATCCAGATTGCCCATACATGGATGGAAATTAGGCTGGTCCCTATTGAACTGGTCAACTTTCAATTGATGTAAGGCTGGCCTAAGCCTCAGGTCTTCTTGATTTGATTGGCTGTCAGCAGACTAAAATTGCCTGACACTTAATTTTGTTGCTATGCATCAACTTTCACATAGCAATATGCTTCCTACTGTTGCAATCACTTTCCAGTTTAAAGCGTAACTAAAACCAAAACCAAAGATAAATATTTAATATATTGGAACTTACCAGTCCTTGAATGCGCTAAAGCTGCATTTCGGGAATTGAACTATTCCGATTAAGGTATGTAAAAAAAAAAAATGTTTAATCGCCTTCCGCCTGCCATAGTGACAGATGACGGATGGGTGGGAACTCTCTTGTTGTGGGAGGACATCATATGTTTCTCCCATTCTATGCACGTGGAGCTGTGATTGTTGGTGCGCTGCATCTCTAGGACACAGAAGATCACCATAAAGAGCCGATGATGTAAGCTCTTTACCATGTGATCAGCTGTGTCCAATCACAGCTGATACCATGTAAACAGGAAATGCCGGTTATCGGCAGGCCTCGCCTCACGCTGACAGCACATGAGGCGAGCCGATAAGATGCAAACTTCAGAGGAGACATCTGCACTGATAATCGGCACTGATCAGTGCAGCTGCCTTTCAGTGCCATTCAGTGATGCCTCTCATTGTCCATCAATGGTGCCTATCAGTGCCCATCAATGCTGCCTATCAGTGTCCATCAATGATGCCTGTCAGTACCTCCTCATTAGTGCAGTCTATTAGCACTCATCAGTGCTGCGTATCAGAGCCCATCAGTGATGTCAGTCAGTGTTGCCTAATCAGTGCACATCAGTGAAGGACTTATTTGAAAAATTGTATAACAGAAACTAAGAAACTTTTTTTTCCCCAACATTTTTGGTCTTTTTTAACAACAATAAAGAAAAAAAACACTAGTGATTAAATACAACCAAAACAAAGCTCTATTTGTGTAAAAAAATGATAAAAATTTAATTCAGGTACAGTGTTGTATGACCCTGCAATAGTCATTCAAAGTGCTACAGCACTGAAAGCTGAAAATTGATCTGGGCAGAAAGGGGGTGAAAGTGCCCAGTAGGCAAGTGGTTAAAAAAAATTTATATTTTAAGTATCAGTATATTTGATCATCACCACCCCATAGGATGATGCTGTACTGCACTGGTGACAGTATGTAAAAAATAGTGAAAAATAAAAACAAAACAAAAAAAAAAATCAGATTTTATTCAATTTCTTCATTTTCAAAAATATTGTGACAAAAAATTATAAACTAAAAAAATTGCCATGCCTCAGTGTCTAGTGTTTAGGGCCTCAAGAAATGGGATAGGCCGTCAGTACATTAGAATCCATAAATTTTCAAATATACAAACCATAGTTTGGAGACGCTATAACTTTTACACAAACCAGTTAATATACTCTTAATCGGATTTTTTTTTGTTAAACAAAGACATGTGACAGAAAACATTTTGGCCTAAATTTATGAAGATATTTGATGTTATTTCATATGTTTTATAGCAGACAGTAGAAAATATTTTCTCTTTCAAAATTTTCTATCTTTTTTCATTTATTCTGTAAAAAATAAAAAACCCAGTGGTGATCAAATACCACCAAAAGAAAGCTCTATTTGTGTGAAAAAATTGATAAAAATTGTATTTACGGACAATATTGCATGACTACATAATTGCCAGTTAAAAGTAGTGCATTGCTGAATAGCAAAAAAAATGCTCTGGTCAGGAAGGGGGTAAAATCTTCCAGAGTTCAAGTGGTTAAGAAAAAAATAAAATTATGCCTTTACAACCACTTTTAACATAAAACACCCAACACATCTAAAGACTGGTATCAGCAATATATTACATTCTTGTTCTTGCATATAATTATCCTTTAACTGATCACATTCACAATGCCTTTTAATTGCCATTGCAGTTGATTTGATTACTGTCCACAACTGAGTTGCAGTTGTTTTAAAAGTTTGTGGAATGCAACAAACTATAAAAAAAATGATCAGAAGTAAAAACTAAAGATGAATATAGTGCTGGGTTGCACTGATGCCTGACCACACCTTTTTTGTAACCGAGATTACACAGCCTACACTGATCTACTAGCAAGACCTTCCTAGGTAAATAAACCACTTGCCCTCCAGAGGATTTATCCCTCTTCCTGACCAGGCCATTTTTTGCTATACGGCGCTGCGTTACTGTAACTGACAATTGCACGGCCATGCAAAGCTGTATATAAATGAAGTTTATGTCATTTTCTTTCCAACAAATAGAGCTTTCTTTCGGTGGTATTTGATCACCTCTGAATTTTAAATTTTTTGCGCTATAAACAAAAAAGATCAACAATTTTGAAAAAAAAAAAAACAATATTTCTACATAAATTTAGGCCAAAATGTATTCTACTACGTCTTTGCAAAAAAAAAAAAAAAAATCCCAATAATTGTATATAATTGGTTTACATGAAATTTATAGTGTCTACAAATGCGGTATATATACTAGAATTAAAATTTTTATTATACTAGTAATGGCAGTGATCAGCAACTTATAGCGGGACTGTGGCAGGCAGTGTTAAGATCCACCTGGTGGTACCTCTGGCAGTCCACCGGACAGGATTTCCCAGAGTGTGGAGTCTAAGTCCCGGTCTGCGTATTCACCAGGGCCCCTGATGGTGGGGATGGACTTGAAGCAGACCAGGACCAGGTCACGACCTCTGAACACTCCTACCCGTGGCAGAGGGGTCCACAGGGGATGAATACAGGGGGAGAGCCTCATGTGAAGGGGCCGGCTGGCCCAGGCAGGATAGATGGATGGATCGTAGTCAGACAGGCCAGTTGTTACCGTGGGAGCAGCGAGGTACAGTATCGGCAGGCAGAGGATAGTCGGGTCACACGCAGGGTCAGTACCAGGGTAGTCAATCCGAAGAGAGGTCAGACAAGCCAGGGGTCAGGATAGGAGAAGGCAGCGTAGTCAGGGCAATCCGGGTCAGATAAGAGAAGGCAGCGTAGTCAGGGCAATTCGGGTCAGCAATCAGGAACAAATGCAGAGTACAGGAACACAGGGGAACACAGGAAGACCTCACGGCAATTTGTGACAGCGCAGGGCATCTTTAAATACCACACCCTGCACTGTCATTGGTTGCCCAGCGTGTACTCGCGGCGCCTAGTGCGCATGCGCGAGTCTCTTTCAGCCGCGGCCGGCCGGGATCTAGTGCTCGTATCCCGGCACGAGCCGCCGAGACTGCGCATGCGCCGGACCAGACGCTGCGGTGGACCCGGACATTGCCCCCCCTTATGGGCACCCTCCGGGAGCCCCACTGATCTCTCCACTGCGGGTGATCACGAAAAAATTCTCGGATGAGCCTGGGGGCATGAATATTTTGAATGGGTTCCCATGAGTTTTCCTCAGGACCATAACCCTTCCATTTAATCAGAAACTGCGTCTGGCCCCCCCTCTTTCGGCAGTTTAGGATTGCTTCCACTTTGAACTCTTCTTTCTAGTCTATGGTAACTGCTTCTGGAGGTCTGGATTCTCGATCTGGGAAGGGGTCTGGTCTGTCTGGCTTCAGTAGTGACACATGGAACACCGGGTGAATCTTGAAGGTTTCCGGAAGCTCGAGTTCATAAGCCACCTCAATGATCATTCGCTTTACCTGGAATGGGCCTATGAACTTCGGTCCCAGTTTCTTTGATGGGCACAGCATCTTCAAGTTGGTCGTTGCCAGCCAAACCTGATCTCCTGGTTGTAATAACAGTTCCCCCCTTCTCTTCCTGTCAAAAGCCTTCTTGTTATCTTCTTGGGCTTTTGCAATAGCATCCTGAAGTGCCTTGTTATTGACAGAAAAAAAATTCAATGTACTTTGAGTAGCAGGTACTGAACTTTCAGGCATCAAATCTGGCAGAAACGTAGGATGAAATCCGTAATTAGCGAAAAACGGGGATTGCCCCGTAGCTGAATGGTTCGCGTTGTTATAGGCAAATTTTGCTGATGGTAATAGTGTCAGTCAGTCGTCCTGTAGGTAGGATGTGTAGCATCTTAGGTATTGTTCCAACGTTTGGTTGGTCCTTTCCGTCTGCCCATTTGTCTGGGGATGATAGGCGGATGAGAGAGACAATTTGATTCCTAACGCTTCACACAATGCCTTCCAAAATTGTGACGTGAACTGGACTCCACGATCAGACACAATATCCTCAGGAACCCCGTGTAGTCTCACCACTTCTCTTATGAAGATCTGTGCAGTCTCCGGCGCTGATGGCGTATATTTTAGAGGTATGAAGTGGGCCATCTTAGATAAGCGATCCACGATCACGAATATTGCCGTGTAGCCTTGCGATGGAGGAAGTTCGACAATAAAGTCCATGGCAATCATTTGCCAAGCATGATTGGGTATTGGCAATGGGTGCAACAATCCCCAGGCCTTGTTCCTGGAGGGTTTGTTTCTCTGGCAGGTGGCACAAGTCTGGACGTAGAGCTCGCAGTCCTTGATCATGTTTGGCCACCAAAACGTGCGCTGAAGTAATTCTAGAGTCTTTGTTATTCCGAAATGGCCCGCCATCGGATGGTCATGGCAGTGACCCAGGACCAATGTTCGGACTTCTTCGGGCACCACGATTTGACCTTCCTTCCATAAGATCCCTCCCTGGCTCTGGAGGGACATCCCTGGTGGATCTGGCACTCCCACGGATGCGTCAAGAAGCTTGGAGCGCAACTCCGTCTGAAGAGCGAGAAAGTTCCCAGAAGATAGTATCATGTCAGGCTTCGGAATATCTTCGGGGTCTTCAAACATGCGAGACAGGGCGTCCGGTTTTGTGTTCTTAGAGCCCGGCCGATACGTAATATGAAAGGAGAACAGGGAGAAGAAGAGTGCCCATCTCGCCTGGCGAAGTCTCAACCGTTTTGCTGTTCTCAGGTACTTGAGGTTTTTGTGATCGGTAAATATTAGAATTGGGTGTGTGGCTCCTTCTAGTAGATACCTCCATTCTTCCAGAGCGGTCTTAATAGCCAAGAGCTCCCGATCTCCAATGTCATAATTTCTTTCTGCTGGTGTCAGTTTTCTTGAAAAAAACGCTACTGGATGCAGAAGCTCCTTGGTGCCCTTCCTCTGGGACAGGACCGCCCCTACCGCGTTTTCTGAGGCATCCACTTCTAGGACATACGGTAAAGATGGATCAGGGTGACTGAGAATAGGAGCGGAGGTGAACAGTTTCTTGAGAGTTTCAAAGGCTGTTTGAGCCTCAGGCGTCCATTTAAAACGGATCCCGTTTAGTCAATTGCGTGATGGGGGAAACCAGACCAGAGAAGTTTCTGATAAATTTTCTATAAAAGTTTGAAAACCCGATGAAACGTTGAACGCCCTTCTTATCTGTGGGTATCGGCCAATCTAAAATTGCCGTGACCTTCTGAGGATCCATCGCGACCCCCGCGGGAGAGATGACCAGCCCCAGGAACGCGATGCTACGCTGTTCAAAGCTGCATTTGTCAGCCTTAGCATACAGCCCATGTTGGCATAAGCGTTCCAACACCCTCGCCACATGATCCTGATGAACCTCAAGTGAGGAAGAGAAAATTAGGATGTCGTCCAGGTAGATGACCACGAAGACATCAAGAAAATCACGGAAAACATCATTAATAAAATGCTGGAAGGTGGCCGGGGCGTTGCAGAGTCCGAATGGCATAACTAAATATTCAAAGTGGCCAAATCGAGTACGAAAGGCCGTTTTCCATTCGTCTCCTTCCCTGATATGAACCAGATTGTAGGCCCCCCGTAAATCTAATTTGGTAAAGATCACCGCAGATTTTAATCTCTGGAAGAGTTCGGGAACCACGGGTAATGGGTAGCGATTTTTTATCGTGATCCTATTTAGATCACGATAATCAATGCAAGGCATTGTATTCCCTCAGCACCCCCGATTCCAGCTCGGACAACGGAAAAATTCGACCAAACGAAATTTCAGACGCGGGCAGGAGGTCTATGGGACAGTCATAGGTTCGGTGTGGTGGGAGGACGTCTGCTCCCCGTTTGCTAAACACATCCAGGAAATTGTGGTAGGCCGGGGGAATTGTCTGAGTCAGGTCTATATCTCCATCCGTGCATAGGAGGAGTTGGGGAGCCACGGGCCCTGAAGCGTGGCAGTGTTTCTGACAGTACGGGGATCGGAACTGAACTATTCCCTTCTCTCAATCAATCTGGGGGTTATGCGCCCGCAACCAAGGGAGCCCCAGAATGATTGGGAAAAGGGGAGACGCGATGGCGTCCAGACAGAGAAAATTCTCGGTGATGGCCAGCTACTGTGGTGTAGATAGGGGGAGTCTCCTGGTCCAACACTCCTGATTTAATGCAGGACCCATCTGCCGGAAAGATGTTAAGCCCCTGTTCTTTGGTCTGGAGAGGGATCTTTTGCTGATGGGCAAAGGCTAGATCCACGAAGCAACTACATGCTCGAGAATCAATTATTGCCGTCACTGACACGGTACTTCCGGGGAGCTGTAAAGAAACAGGTATAGCTAGTTAATTAGATTGATTAACCCTTTCAGCCGATACAAAAAAAACTAGAAGCCGACTTACTCATTTTTGCAGGGCAGGAACGCACCATATGGCCAGCTTCTCCACAATATAGGCACAGGTTCTGAGACCGCCTCCTCTGGCGTTCTTCGGCTGATAGTGACAGCTGGGCCAGTGGGTTCTGTGGTGTCCCTGGGTTCTGAGCTCAGAGTTCCGCCCCACGGGGTTTGGGCTGCTCCCCTCAGAGGTGTCCATGCTGCCCTTTGACCCTGGCTCAACCTCTCAAACCGGCGTTCCCTCAGCCTGCGATCAATTTGGATGGCCAATTCAATAAGCTTTTCCAACGAGTCAGGAAGGCCCACCCGGGCTAACTCGTCCTTTAGGGCCTCGGAAAGTCCGATGCGGAATTGGTGGCGTAGAGCCGCATAGTTACACCTTGTATCTCCCATCCATCGTCTGAATTCGGACGCGTACTCCTCTGCTGCCCGACGGCCTTGACGGAGAGAGTGCAGTGCCATCTCTGTGGAAGTTATTCGCTGCGGGTCATCATATAAAATGGCCATAGCGTTAAAGAATGCCGTTACGGATCCCAGACGGGGGTCGTGGTTCTCCATCAGACGGTGAGCCCAGTCCTGGAGCTCATCCTGAAGTAAGGAGATAATGAATCCCACCTTGATGGACTCGGTGGTGAATGTGCGTGGCTGCAGGTCAAAGAACAGAAGGCATGCATTCCAGAAGGCCCTAAAACGGCCCCGGTCCCCACGGAGGCGTTCCGGCAGAGGCACACGAGGTTCGGGAGTGGGTGGTGTGGCTACTGCTCTGGGAGCTGGGGTAGCTGGAGATTCCCCTGAAGGAGCGGGGGTAGCTAGACCCTGGGCAGAGGGAACGGGTGTGACTAGCGTCTCCATGCGGTCTTCTAAATGGGTGTAGAGGTCGTGTAATGTCTGAACGGCCTGGGTTAGAGCCGCTAGGTGCTGGCATATATCCTCTAGGGAGGCCGGTCCTCTTCCAGGCTCTGTCATGGCCGTGAGGTACTGTTAAGATCCACCTGGTGGTACCTCTGGCAGTCCACCGGACAGGATTTCCCAGAACGTGGAGTCTAAGTCCCGGTCTGCGTATTCACCAGGGCCCCTGATGGTGGGGATGGACTTGAAGCAGACCAGGACCAGGTCACGACCTCTGAACACTCCTACCCGTGGCAGAGGGGTCCACAGGGGATGAATTCAGGGGGAGAGCCTCATGTGAAGGGGCCGGCTGGCCCAGGCAGGATAGATGGATGGATCGTAGTCAGACAGGCCAGTTGTTACCGTGGGAGCAGCGAGGTACAGTATCGGCAGGCAGAGGATAGTCGGGTCACACGCAGGGTCAGTACCAGGGTAGTCAATCCGAAGAGAGGTCAGACAAGCCAGGGGTCAGGATAGGAGAAGGCAGCATAGTCAGGGCAATCCGGGTCAGATAGGAGAAGGCAGCGTAGTCAGGGCAAACCGGGTCAGCAATCAGGAACAAATGAAGAGTACAGGAACGCAGGGGAACAATTTGTGACAGCGCAGGGCATCTTTAAATACCGCGCCCTGCGCTGTCATTGGTTGCTGCCCAGCGTGTACTCGCGGCGCCTAGTGCGCATGCGCGAATCTCTTTCAGCAATTCCAGGAATTGTTGGCCGGGACCCAGTGATTGACATCCCCAGCC